>NW_027105476.1:38500-41284 GCF_000696795.3 Halyomorpha halys | reverse complement strand
TCCCTTCTCCTACTCCAGTCCATATCCCGCCTCCTTAACACTCTCCACCCAGGAAATGCGTGGTCTTCCTCTTGGCCTTCTTCGCTCCACGAGAGTCTCATATGTCTTTCTGACAGTTCTTTCCTGGTCCATCCGAAGGTGTCCAAACCATCTTAGCTTGTGCCCCTCTAGGATGCTCCGTACTCTACTCGTCGTGTCCTTCCACCTTACGAAGGTGTCGCATCTCCTTAGATTGGATCCGGCTCGGCGAGAGTCCACGATTCGAAAGAGTGGGAAAAAATAATGAGGAACGTCGATTTGTAGATTTTCATCATTTACATTATTTTAGTTTTTCTTGTCACCTCCCTTTTGCCTAGAAAGCTCCTTCGAAGCAAAGTAAATATTCTTCCAGGTGCATTGATTCTTTGAGAAACTTCCTCATCAATGTTGCCGCTTTCGTTGAGATGAGCTCCTAGATATTAGAAATTCTGGACCTGGTCTAGTCTTTCTCCGTTCGCCTGAGCACCCTCATTATTCTTCCCTATCCACATATGGTACATTTGGTCTTTTACGGGTTAATTTTCATGTTTATCGAGGCCATTTCCTCTCGCAGAACAATTATGTTGTATTGAAGGTCAATTAATATCAATGAATATCAAATTAATCAAAATATTTTACAATACTAGAAACTCAATTTTTTCTTAAAACATGTGATATAAATATTTATACTCCTTTCTTCGATTAAACCTTAAGCAATTATTTTTTAATAATTAAAATAATTGAAATGCAATGAATCTGTTCAGTGTTTATGTTGGTTAGCATAGGACCCATAACAGCGCAGAAACTGCAACGGTTTCAGGGGAGTATTATGAAGCAATCTTTATTAGAAAAAGCGAAAACTAATTACATTCATTGCTATGACACTTTGACTGCAGTGACATATTTCATCTCACGGAGGCACATCAAATTCTTTGATAGGTTGCATCACTGCACTGTGATGCACTACCTCTCCCCGGAGGTAGTAGTACTACCGGAGTAGTAGTTTTATGATATTTGACAAAATAAACTCACAAAATGTTAATTTATAGTTGTTCGTATAAAATGTTGGATTTTTGAAAAAAATATATCTCTAGATCCATACGACGCACATATATATGCCAACACTCAAAATAAAGGAAATTTAACTTACTATAAAGTAGTTTATGATACTTATCTTCGTAGGGGTAGAAGTTTTTATGATATCCACATACGAATATAAATTTGGTAAATGACAATTTGTCCGAATAACTATAAATTAATTTATTTTAGCGAATTTCATGTAAACTATTACTCCTACGAAGATAAATATCATAAGCTACTTTATAGCTCCATTAAACTAGGTTTAATTTGAGTGCTAATAGACATCTGTAGGTCAAATAGATTGTGAGATATAGATTATTCCAAATAAATTCACTAACTCTGATCCTTCAGTACGTCTCATCCAACATTTTTATGAAATGCTGCTTTTTAAAAAGCTATATCTCGAAAAATATATAACGTAAATAATTCTATTAGAGCTCATATTTTAGCAAATTTACTCTTATTTAAATGACGTTTTCGTTCGTTTCTTATGTCGTTCCTACTTTTTAAGATATAGTGCTCCGAATGAAAACATAGTTTTTTTTATCGCTTTGAAACAGCCGCCATTTTTTATTCCCCTACGTATAATTGGCAGACTCATCAATTTAGACTATTAATTATACATAGTTTTCATTAAAGTAATCAAAAATTAGGGTGAGACAACTGCCTTTTTTTTCTCCTCTTGGGCTCTTGTACTATATTGATTTCGTCAATTCTCACTTAACTCCTCCTCTCTCTAATACCAAACCCTACACATGCATGGGTATCCGGGGTTAGATTAAATATGAAATATGTATAGAAAATAAATTAAATGGAATGAAATCATTTCTTTATATATTTATTCAGCAAATAATTTCAAAATTAGTCCATCCAAATGGCATCACCTATCGGTGTGTGCCTGAATAACATAAACATAAAATGAAATATTTATTTGTTACATTTAATTATTCGAGCGTTGTATGGGCTGTAAAATCTTTTAAAATAAGACTGTACAATTTTCAATATAAAATTAAGCAGTTAAAATTGGAGCGCCGTAGCTCAGTGTTAAGGCACTGGGTTACTAACTCCAAGAACCAGGGTTAGACTATGGCTATGAAAAATAATTATGTAATCTGTCACTGTAGCCATGAATTAACCCTGTGTATTAGGTAGTTCTCCGGGGTTCCATAGAGTGGATCGAGCGTGATTCAGCCCAAATCACCTCCTCGCACAACCGTTGGGATAGTAACATTACTTCCTTACAAAGTATGGTATCCCTGTCCCTTCGTGGGTTATATTAGTACAGATTTAATGTAATTTAACTATAACAAAAGTAAGTGTAAAGTCGATGAAACCTCAGTATATAATTCTGTCCGTTTCTCACTTCAGGTATCCCGAGTGTATGGTGAATTATTAAAATCAAATTGGTGTGGAAAAGGGGTTATTGAAATTGTGAGACTTTTCTGTTTATTAATGAACATGCGTATATTTCTTTCAAATTCAAATATTAATTCGGCACACATAACATCTATTGAAGAATGGTGTAAAAACTGGAGAATCAAAATAAATCCTGACAAATCCTACCAGATCACCTTTACTCTCCGTCGTAAACCTCTGCCCTCCTGTCCTACAGTATCCTTTCTAAATACACCACTAATGCCTGTTGAACAGATACTTAGGACTCCATCTTGACAAGAGACTTACTTG
>NW_027105476.1:36973-38390 GCF_000696795.3 Halyomorpha halys | reverse complement strand
AAAAAAAAACTTATATATATTAATTCCCTGAATGGGCAACTGTGTTCACTAACTTTTAGCGTAACGTTTAGCTGAAAATACTATTTAAATTATTTCGATTATTGATGTGATAACAAAGATTTGGGTGGTCTCATATATTAAGAAATAGTGATTGCTTAACTGGTGACTGGTTCGCTTCCGCGGTTACTTCTGCGTCCTACGGCCGCTTCCCTTGTTCATGTGTGCAGTGGGAGAAATGGTGAAGACCATGAATCTTCGCCTGTGTTCATGTAACAGGTTGCTTCTTCCTCAGAGGCTGGCCAGCATGTCCTCGACTCTGTGATGGTAGAGGCAGGCCAGGTCCTAGGTTGCATGCCACGATAGATAATTCAGCCAGCATCGCAATGGCGGCGTTTTCGGAGTCTTATGGTATCCGCAGCAAGGGGGGGCATCAGAAAATGAGACCCCCCGACTTTATACAAATTCAAAAAAGAACCGAATAATTCGGATTATATAAATCCTACACTCAGAATATTTTTAATAGGATGATTATAACGAGTAAAATGTTGTTATCTGTCCAATTCGTATTTTTTTTTTCTGACTAAACAATAGTTTAGATGGATCTAGCTTGTATCAAAAGAAATACACTTATTTTTTATAAATATAGCGCGAACAGAATAGGCGCTGTAGGGTTACCATATCTTTTCTATTTGTCCTCATTAATTATTCTTATGGATAAAAGTAGATAACTGCTTAAAAATCTTTGTATTTCAGTTTCTCTACACGTCATGGGTGTACCTAGTGGGAGAGGGAGGGGGAGTAGAATTGGGTGGATGTCCCCCCTAGAAGTGAAAAAAATTATTAATTTTGTTTTCAAGCAAATATTAATTATAATAACTAATAAAGCACTGCTGCAATTATATATATTTCATTCACCTTTTCCATGCTGAAATGTCACTGCCTGACTGACTATGGCTTGCACCCCCCCCCCCTCCTGGGACTTGCCCTTACTACACGCCGATACTTTTTCAGGCGCCACTTTGAGAATTAATCAAAGTATTACGAAAAATCCTACTTAGCCATAAATCTCGGCGGAATAATCCTCCTTAGACATATAACATTTTTTGGAAGTTCAGACCGTTTGTCAGCTGGCGCAGAGACAGGCAGACAAATTGCTTTAATTCTTTCTTTAATTAGACCAATTCCTTTTCTATGTAATTTATTTTACTCTCTCATTCCCTGTTCATTAGTATTTTCATTACTTACTTAATTACCATGACTCAGTATGAATTCTTTCGTTAAGTTTCGTTACTAATTTACCATTTTATTGTATAATATCTTTAGTAGTTAATACAGAGAGTTTCCATATATTAATCGCTTCCAGTCCTTTTAGTTCAAAGTTCTTCAAACTGTTGTAGTCAATAAAGGTACAAAATAG
>NW_027105476.1:35062-36923 GCF_000696795.3 Halyomorpha halys | reverse complement strand
CTGACTAAACAATAGTTTAGATGGATCTAGCTTGTATCAAAAGAAATACACTTATTTTTTATAAATACAGCGCGAACAGAATAGGTACTGTAGGGTTAACTTATTCTTATGGATAAAAGTAGATAACTGCTTAAAAATCTTTGTATTTCTGTTCCTCTACACGTCATAAGTGTACCCAGCGGAGGGGTGGGGGAGTAGAACTGGGTGACTGCCCCCCCCCTAGAAGTGAAAAAAATTATTAATCTTGTTTTAAAGCAAATATTAATTATAATAACTAATAAAGCACTGCTGAAATGATATATAATTGTATTATTAATATTTCATTCACCTTTTCCGTGCTGAAATGTCACAACCTGAACAACTATGGCTTGAACCCTCCCCCCCTCCTGGGACTTGCCGCCGATACTTTTTCAGGCGCCACTTTACGAATTAATCAAAGTATTACGAAAAATCCTACTTAGCCATAAATCTCGGCGGAATAATCCTCCTTAGACATTAAACATTTTTTGGAAGTTGGGACCGTTTGTCAGCTGGCGCAGAGACAGGCAGACAAATTGCTTTAATTCTTTCTTTAATTAGACCAATTCCTTTTCTATGTAATTTATTTTACTCTCTCATTCCCTGTTCATTAGTATTTTCATTACTTACTTAATTACCATGACTCAGTATGAATTCTTTCGTTAAGTTTCGTTACTAATTTACCATTTTATTGTATAATATCTTTAGTAGTTAATACAGAGAGTTTCCATATATTAATCGCTTCCAGTCCTTTTAGTTCAAAGTTCTTCAAACTGTTGTAGTCAATAAAGGTACAAAATAGTAAAAAAAAAAAAAGCTATTTAATGTTAGGTTATGTCTATTGTAAGTGAATAATGACCCTTCCATTGTATCCCAAACCCTCCAATCCCACATCACCACCCTTGAAGAATGCTATCAAAACTGGAGGATTAAAAAACATTTTAACAAATCCTACCAAACAATATTTACCCTTTGTCTTATAGCCATGACTTCCTGACTCACAGTATCCTTTAATAATACCCTACTTATTCCTTTCGAACAAATCCGTTATTTAGAACTGCATCTGGACAAACGATTGACTGTTGGATGGAATCCTCACACAAGACTAAAAAGACAGGAAACTGCTCGTCGATTCCGACTATTACAGCACTTACTAGACGGTCTAAACTTCTAATTCATTACAAAAGACTGATCTACATGACTATTATAAGGCCTATCTGGATATAGGAGTTGATCTTTGGGCTCCTCTAAACTTTAAAATTTCTCTCGTATCCGGTACTTACATTCCAAAATCCTTAATGCTCCTTATTTTGTCACAAATCAAGTCATTCATCAGGATCACAATCTTCTATATGTTGCCGATATGACCGGAACCAGATACCAATCCTTCCATGTTAATCTCCCTAACCCGTTTGTTTTCAATTTGGCTTCTCCTTCATTACCTGATAATCCCCCAAGGCGTCTGAAAAGAAGATGGCCCGAGATATTCTTATATTACTGGAGTTCTATCAATGGGTAGATTCTACACGTGTTTGTATCATGTTATTTTATATATAATAGCAAATTTACTAGATGTATATAATTTTATACAGTTGTAAATAACAATAAATAAATCATTTTTTTAAAATTATTTATTTATTGATACTTTCAACTTTATACATATATGCACATCAAGTAAATTTACGGTAAGTTATATTATGACAAGATAAACACATGTGGAGAATCTACCCATTGATCGAACTCCAAAAACATTTCTAAAGGAGAAGATCTCGAGGCCATCTTCTTTTCAGCCGTCTAGGAGGATTATTAGGTAGTGAAGGAGAAGCCAGGTTAGAAACGAGTT
>NW_027105476.1:32322-34294 GCF_000696795.3 Halyomorpha halys | reverse complement strand
TATTCCTATTGAAATGCATTATTATGATTAAATACTCCTTGGCAGAGGTATTGTAGTATACCTTGGGCTTTATCAGTATAACAAGATGAAACATGAGCTTATGGGACTCACGGTGAGGATTACGTTTGGATTTTTTCTCACATAAACCATGAGATTATCCCGAGTTGAGCATGCAGCAACAGTACCGCCTTCAATAAACATTATTCCTAGCGTCAAGTTGTTCCTAGTAGAGAGTACAACTGGATACAGTGGATACGAACCGTACGACAAAACAAGGCGACATATGGTCCGGAGTTGAACACACTTCGCTTCGAATAAAAGTCAGCCCCTACTCATAAATTCAGCTCCCACATTGCACTAAGAGAGGAGTTTAGTCAGTTTCAGTTTTTCTCACCCTCTTCATGATATAGGTTCAGTCCGCCCGACGGGTTTTATACAGATAGCTTAGCATTTTCTTTATACCGACCATTTGTAAACTGATTGCGAATATATATGGATCTCTGAAAAGATAATTAGCGTTGAGCTGAGATGTAAAACCTTCCATAATAAATATTTTTTGAGCTTTTCCATAGTATTTATAAGTTGTTTAAAATTACTTATAAACAAATACTACGCAACCCATAATTACCGTACAAACACTCAAGCATCCTGGTCAAACATATTAATTTTTATTATATATATATTTATTACATATTGTTATTAACCACTATAAACTAAATAGATAAAATAAGAAATTAATTCGATCAATAATTCAATGTGTAAATAAAAATAATATTTTTTTTATATATTTGGTTGATTTTTTTTTTTTTTTTTAATTTTATCGAAGAGAAATATTACAATCTGCCACAATTAAGGCCTATATATATAGAAATAGAAGAACAAAAGAAAAAGAAACAAGAATAAGAGGAAAAGGAACTGTATTAAAATAAAAGAAAATTAAATAAATAATAATAAATGTAAGACGATCCGGGCGCGGTCCAATATTAATAATTAATTATTCATTTTCTTTTCTCATTCATGTTTACATCATCTAAGTGTTGGTATCTTTTTTAGCCCTGACGAAGCTCTGCAACGCGGGGTGAAACGTTGTCTTAATTTTTTTCTATCAAAGTTTGTTTGACCAAACCCAAACCATCTTCCTTTTATATATTATACACGGTCAATCAATGACTTTCCTGTAAAATAATAATCATAATGAAATATAAAAATACAAGAATATACTATCATGATTTGTATAAATAAGAATATGATCTATCGTGTATCAAAAGTATACTTTAATACAATTAATTGATAATAATAAAATAATTTATGTACAAGACAAAGAAAATTAAATTTAAGTAATAATAGAATAAATATACATTTGGACCTTATTACAATGTTTACATACCCATTTTGTTTAGACCTATATTAAACACTCCTTATCAAGTTTTAATCAAACGTTTAGTCATAATCCTTTACTTTTCAGATTCCTTATATTCCATCTTATAAGATTCACAAGGCTAAATAAAAATAATAATTTATTGTTTAAATAAATAAAAATATTTATCCATTTTAGTCTAAAAACATTTCTTATTTCTTTATTCTTAAGTCCGAGGTTTCGGCCAAATCGGCCATCCTCAAAGGCTATCTTAATACTATTTTAGAACCACATCAGTTAAAAAACAACTTCATGCAAGCTATTCTGCCCAGGACATTTATATCAGTCCACAAATTACCTTAATTAGTCAAATGTTCACATTAAATTAAAAATATTTATTACCGTTAACCTTCTTTGTTAAAATTTATCACGACAATATTGTGATTTGGTTCTAAAATTGTATTAATATTATCCTTGAGGATTGCCGAACTAGCCGAAACGTCAGACTTATTAAAAATAAAAAATGTTTTAAGCCTAAAATGGATAATAAATTGCATTTGTTTAAACAATATTAACCAGTCTCAAAAGGTGTTAAGATTATAATTAATAATTTGT
>NW_027105476.1:26488-31488 GCF_000696795.3 Halyomorpha halys | reverse complement strand
TGAGGATAGTGTTAGGATTGGTTGGAATGTCAGCTGTATAGACGGTGTAGAGGATGGGACCAAGGATACTACCTTGAGGAACACCAGCGGACTGAGAATAGTGGGATGAATAGGAACCATTGTGGTTTACTTGGAAAAATTCCCCAAATTTAAAATAGAAAAGGAAAATTTATTTATTTTTATTTATTTTGGATTTTAATTAGGAATTTGTATCTCAATAAAATGGAATGTCTACTATTCAACCCTCTATATTTCGGTAAAATCACAACACTGCTTTCTTTTAATTTATAAGTTTGAGAAACAATAAACTTTTTAGTAGGAAAATAGTCCGGATGGCGGTCAATAAAAATAATAAAATAGTAGCCCCACTTTGCAGGGCTTCATCAGCGTTGTCTGATTATAACAACGATGACAACTGACTGTCGTGGGGCGAAACGTTAGTTAACAATAAATATTTTTTTCTACTATTTCAGGACTTTTATCTTCCTATAATCTACCTTATACGGTCAACTATCTTCTAATATGAATTAATTTTATTCATCCAATTATAGATATTCGACAATTACACTATCTAAATCAATGAAAAATGTTTTTGAAAAAAAAATTTGAAAGTATACATCTTAAATAAAATATCCAATTTGATTCGAATGGAATCAAAAGTGATTTTTTCCACACAGATCGGGCTTTACCAAGTTTTTTCCTGGTACAATTTCCAGTTTAAATTAATCAAACATTTTTTTACCCGAACCTTTGATCACTGGTTTAGTCGAATTTTTGGTATATCATTTTATGGTATAATGCCAAACGGTATTTTTCCAGTTTAATATTATCAGATTTATACATTATTACATTATACATACATTATTTTTTACGTAAAAAATAAATTGTAAAAAGCTATTGAAATATCCCGTTTAGAGGACACATTGCTTGTTTTTCATCAATAACATGCCTTTTACTGTGATCGTTCAGGAATGCCGGAATAAAAATATTGACTTCCATTGTCTAGATTGGCGATCATAAATATCAATAATCGAAATTGTATTGAATCGAGTTCACTGTGAGGTCAATTCATGGGCCAAATAAATGCGTATACGATTCTGTTTAAATGGGTCATTGACTGTTTACAGATAGACGCGGATCTTCGAATGCATGATACGCTGTTGTAAAAATTATAATTGAAATTCTGTGAAATCAATAAATCATAGAACGATATTAACTAACTCAACAAGGGCTATCAGAATTCTTGTTTAACATATAGTAATGTTCGCTATTAAAAGATGTAAGGAGGAATGATGAATTAATTATTATTATGATTTATTTGTCTTTAGGGCCCCGAAAAATTGAGTTGGTCAAAACTCGATAAGTTGGTAAATTTCTTACCAAATTTCAATTTGACACCTGTGTAAATTATTTCTAAAAAACTAATTAAAATATGGCTAAATTATTTAATACAATATTTACAATTTTCAAAAAATGAGAAAATTTTTAGAAAATTGGTACTGTACTTATAAAACTTTAAATTAAGAAATGGTAAAATTACTTACAAAATTTCAAATTAAAAAAATGTGTAAATTATTTACAATATTTATTTTTTTTTTAAATAGATATATTACTTTAATAAACTCAAATTTAAAAAATAGGTAAATTACATACATAATTACATAAATACAAATTTTCCTCCTATATCTCTATTGTCGAAATTGCTCCCTTAATCATATTATAACACATTTTTTTTTTACTTTCTACTTGTTAAACACTACCCCAATTTAATTTTTAAAAAATATATATTTATTTTAGAAGACAAGTGTATTTTACATATTTTAATAATATTTTACATAAGCCCTGTTCCAACAAGCATTTATGACCGTCTAGAACTGTAAGAAGCATGCGCAAAGGTAAAACTCGTACTACGCATGCACAAGTCAAAAGTGGTTGTTGGAACCGACCTATATAATCTTCTTTAATATCATCAATCGATATAATACTCAATTAATTATAATCATAAATCAATTAAAGTTAACTGTAATTGACAGCGTGATTCTTAACTGCGCTTGCAAAGTAAGATAAATATTACCAATTATAGACTTAATATGTAAATGAGTTGTTTTCTTGGTCGTGGATTTCTGCTTCATTTTCATTTTCCTTTTACGGAATATTCTCGATTCGCAATTAGTTACTCACATAGAAGGATTTCATGTCCTTGTCGTTCGAGATCGCTACGTTTGAAGGCCGCCTCTAACATAGATCTAAATATCACTATTTTAATAGAACTTTTAATTGGATAATTGATCTAGCTCTCAATGTACTAGGCTTTTTGACCATTATGATGATGGAAAATAAATTTCATAATAAATGTTTACTTTCTGATACCTTTATATGGAATATGCAGTAAGTGTGGAAAACTGTGATCGTGAAAATTTCGAATTTTGTGTCGCTCAAGAATGAAATTTTGTAAGAAACTGATATTAAATATTGAATCATTTCATATGAAATGTCTGTTTTTATTATTTCAGTAATTCAAAGTGGAATTGGTGGACTTTAGGTGTTTACTACGTTTATGTTTGCAGATTATAATTAGCCGTTTTTAATTCTCTCTTTTATAATATTTACTATGTTTACAATTGATTGCTCACTGTTTAGTATGGCATTAAGAAAACACGTGCTTGTTCAACTTGCAGATTCAATTTATTTTTTTTTTTTTTCAGTTTTTTAGACACTACTTGCATATCTTATATTGTACATATCTTCTTACCTACATGATATATTTCAGTTTTTAATCTACTACCATCTAATTCCATCATTATCAATCAATTTATTATTTTTTTTACTTTTCAATTATCAGTTATTAATTTTTTATCATTTATGATTCAGTTCAATATTTTGTAGAATTTCAAATTTGTTTGTATACTATTCCTTTTCAATTTTATGTTTGTCTAAATGTTGTTGTTATCTCTTTTGTTCTATAGCCCTGATGAAGACCTGGAACTCAAGTCGAAACGTCGGCAAATATAAAATATAAATAAATATGGTTTTGTTTATTTATGTTGTTCTTTGCTGAACGCAACCCCCGACAAACTTCTCCAATCATTAATCTACGGTCAACTATCTACACCTTACTATTTATTTTTAAGCTTAATTATCTGCTCTAAACTTTTATGTTCGACATTCCGGGATGTTGCCCATTGTCACGATCTGTTTTTACTATCTGAAAATAATTACCCAATTCCATCGGGAATTACAAATAAAATCAATAGAAGACTATATCAAAAAACGGTACATAAAGTTCCACCCCCAGTTACCGACAGTTAAAGGAGCAATGACTTACAACTTGGGAAATCCAACTTCATCCAGAAGAATGAAGCCCAGGCTGCTGCAGGACATTCTGTTATAAGTTCAATATTTATCTATTTCTATCATTGACGTTCGTACATTTTTTTTATTTATTTATTTTATTTTAATTTTTTTTATTATAACATTGTATTTAGTTAGGGGTGTTTTTGAGCACGAGACTATACCCCCTTCCCTCACCCCTATAATCAATTGTTAAACAAAAAATAAATAAGAGATGTAATTGTTATAGTAACCTGGCCATTATAGATCTGGTACTAAATAAATAAAAAAATATTACTTATTCTAATATAGCCTTTATCTTCTTAAAATACTTAGACTATAATCAAGTATTATAATAATACTTTTTACTAAATTGTATATCATACTTATTATTAAAAATGTAGATACAAAATAAATAAAAAAATATTATAAATTTTAAATCGAAGTGATAATTGAAGAAAAGCCTGAAGCGAGAATTTAAATAATATTTTTTTCATTGAAACAAATCAATTCTTTAATCATGTTACTTTATATCTTTATGCACTTCAGTGCCGTTTTATAAAGGCAATTCCTTAATTAAATTAAATCTGTACCGCTACTTTGTAAGGGAGTACTGTTACTAGACCGACGGTTGTGCAAGGAGGTGATTTGATCAGAATCATGCTCGACCGTCAGATTCTTATTCACTTAAGGGTATCCAATTTAGGAGGCTGGGTGGACTCCAGGAGGGCTCCAGAACCCACAGGAGTTGACTCACGGCTACAGTGTAACATAAAATAATTTTCTGCTCAGCTGGATTCGAACTCGAGTTCTTGGGGTTTTTTGGCCCCGGGCTTTCCCCCCCGGTTCCCGGCCCCCCTTAAGGGCATTTTTTTAAAAAATAATGAACAATAAAAAACCTGAATCGATTGGTTTGAATCTTAAGTGAATGTATTCATCCAGACTTTTATCACATCCGGAACAAATTATCGAGGAATTCGTTATTACTCTTACAATAAGACAGTTAAGTATTCTATTTATGGCTAACAATTAAAAAATATGATTAATATTTTATGAATTTTTTATTTATTTACCGATTAGAGTTATTTGAAATTAAATTACAACTCCATGTCCTCTAGAAGCAATTACTTTTAGTTTTACTGCAGTCTGTTGAGACAATCTAATTCACTTTTTGGTAACCCAGATATTCCTCCGTGGTTAGAGTTTCAATGATTTTATTCATTGAATTGGAAACGCAGGAGAAAACACTTTTTAGCGAAGAATTTTATCCGAAAGCCTAAAAGCAGTTCTTTTATCTCAGAAAAATTCCAACTTAGGCTTTTAAAGCTTTCAACGCCTTTTGAAGGATTCTTTTACAGTTTTCTCTTCAGCTAAGAAAGGTCCTGGAAGAAAGGATAACAAAAAAATTATTTCTACTCCTCGGTTTGGAATACTTAGGATAACTGTTAATAAAAAAAAGTAAGTCACATTATAAATATGGTAGGATTATTTTATTTTAGGAAGATTTTTTTTTTTATTGGGCATCACTTCTCACGTATAGGCATGTCACCTGAGTATCATAACTTGATAACTTTTAGTCTTCTTAATAGTTTGAAACCTGTTAGTTATTTCGATAAGGATATTTCTAATTAATTATTTTCTACTTCAGTTTTAAAATACATCTTGGCTCA
>NW_027105476.1:23599-26048 GCF_000696795.3 Halyomorpha halys | reverse complement strand
CTGTAGAATAATCTGTCCTTGCTGCCAAACTAATAAATGTCAAACTAAATAAAATAAAATGTGATAAAGCAAAAGTTTGTAAGTCGCAACCAACTGGACGCCGAACCAGGTTGTTGAGGAAAACCTGGATCTTCGCCCTCGCCGAGCGGACGTCCCTCATATGATAGAAGAGGAAAACCATTCCTTCTTCAGGGAGTTCATTTACGGATGAAAGGAGGTGATGGGCCCAACACACTTCAAGTTGGGAAGAGTTCCACCAGCCTTCACCTCATATGCTTGGCAGAAGGATTAAAAAAATAAATTAAGATGGCTTGACGAAATACAAAACTGAAAAGTTGACATAGGACTCTAGTTTACGTCCTTTCAAAAACAAATCATTAAAATTTATGAAATAATAGTAAATTTATTATTGAATGAAGGATAATTAAAACAATTAGTGACACACACTTATGACCAAACCGTCTCCCAAGGCGTCATTTGCCTCAGATTTTTTTTTTTCAAGAAAGAAAAATATTTTCAGGACTATTTCTTTTTGTTTTTTTTTAAAAAGACAGAAGACATAAGGCGAGGAATTTTCATCAATGAGACCGCCACCCCACAGCTTGGTAATAATAATAATAATAATAGAAGGAAGACAGAAGGGGTAGAAGATGAAAAGGCTTTGAATCCATAATGCTCGGATTACAGGACAGAGGCTGAGGACAATGGATGAAATGAAGTAGTGAAAGGTAGCCGAGGAACTGAGGAACTGGACAAAGAGGAAGAAGGGGAGGCAAAAAGAAATAACAGCCAGAGATGAAAAAGAAAGAGAAGAAGGAAGTAGTTAAGGATTCATGAGATGCTCTCGGTATAGTCTCATCAAGCCTCTCTCATCAACTCTCTTCGCTCGCTTCAACTTTATTTGATAAAATATTATATTTCTAAAAATCGTATATCAATCTGTAATATTGTACTACAAGAAACCGGTGGAATCTGTTATTTCACCCCAATTTTTTATTATTTTATTCGAAAATATGTATAATTACTTGTCAAAATTTACTATTCTGCCAAGTATAGTAAACGGGAATAAAAAATGGTGGCTGTTAAGAAACGATATTAAAAATTATTTTTTAATTCAGAACTCTATATCTTTAATACTACAAATAACACAATAAAACCTAAGAGTACATCATTTAAAGAAGAGTGAATTTGCTAAAACATGAGCACTAACTATAACTTTAAATTCAGTAGTTTCCTAGATGTATTTTTTTAAAAAGCAACGATTAAAAAAAAAACACTGAAAGTTCTGTAGTTAGTGAATTTATTTTAGAAAATCTATATCTCATGAACTTTTAGACGTACAGTTGTCTATTAGCACTCAAAATAAAGTTAGTTTAATGTACTATAAAGTTGTATATTACGTTTATCTTTGTAGGACTAGTAGTTTTCATAGCATTTGGCAAAATATCTTATAATTTATTGGTATATTACAGTACATTTATAATTTGTAGTTGTAATAAATCATTTATTTTTAATCATTTTTTATTCTTCATTTTTTACATGTTTAACAATCATAGAATAAAATTGCAAATATATATAAAATAATAATAAACTGTAATAATTGATATAAAAAATTAATAAATATTAAAAATGTATAAAAAAATATAATATGCTACATATACATGCCACAATAAAAAACCTGAATCGATTGGTTTGAATCTTAAGTGAATGTATTCATCCAGACTTTTATCACATCCGGAACAAATTATCGAGGAATTCGTTATTACTCTTAAAATAAGACAGTTAAGTATTATATTTATGGCTAACAATTAAAAAATATGATTAATATTTTATGAATTTTATATTTATTTACCGATTAGAGTTATTTGAAATTAAATTACAACTCCATGTCCTCTAGAAGCAATTACTTTTAGTTTTACTGCAGTCTGTTGAGACAATCTAATTCACTTTTTGGTAACCCAGATATTCCTCCGTGGTTAGAGTTTCAATGATTTTATTCATTGAATTGGAAACGCAGGAGAAAACACTTTTTAGCGAAGAATTTTATCCGAAAGCCTAAAAGCAGTTCTTTTATCTCAGAAAAATTCCAACTTAGGCTTTTAAAGCTTTCAACGCCTTTTGAAGGATTCTTTTACAGTTTTCTCTTCAGCTAAGAAAGGTCCTGGAAGAAAGGATAACAAAAAAATTATTTCTACTCCTCGGTTTGGAATACTTAGGATAACTGTTAATAAAAAAAAGTAAGTCACATTATAAATATGGTAGGATTATTTTATTTTAGGAAGATTTTTTTTTTTATTGGGCATCACTTCTCACGTATAGGCATGTCACCTGAGTATCATAACTTGATAACTTTTAGTCTTCTTAATAGTTTGAAACCTGTTAGTTATTTCGATAAGGATATTTCTAATTAATTATTTTCTACTTCAGTTTTAAAATACATCTTGGCTCA
>NW_027105476.1:21047-23549 GCF_000696795.3 Halyomorpha halys | reverse complement strand
ATGATTATTAACCCTTCTCAGAAGGCACAGAAAATCCATAGGATCCCTGGCTGTCCATTGTAAAGGGTTTTCATGGTAATAGAACGGTCAATTAACTAACACTTTATGGATAAATTATTCGAAGCTCATTTATATTATCAACGCGTTTAATATATATAAAAAGATTTACAATTCTGAGAATGTACGATTATCCTCGAAGGTATACAGATTGGTCATAATTAGCTCGATTGGTTTATATTCTTCGGTTCTCATCCCCGACTTCCTTCGTCGTGATTATTTGGCAGGCGTAGACGTCAGGAGATATTGGCGGATAGTCAACTATCATATCCGTAGCACGGCCAACAAGGTAAGCGATTCGTTCTCTTTGGAAGGCACAACATCTCCTTTGCGAACGTGCGTGAGGTGCTGATTCCCGAAAGACTCATTCAATTAAAGCCTCGGGCCATCCAACGGTATACGGATGAATGGCAGACATGGTAATTGGCATTCTAACCCGTCTAAGCCAGGAACATTGTTGCTCTTTGGTTGAGTTGTAGTTATGATTTCTTTTTGCGGTGACTAGATAAAAAAAAAGAGAGAAAAACTATGCAGAAAAAATCTAAGGTAAATTTATTACAATAACAAAATCGTTAGATTAAAATAGTATCCCATTTTCTGAATTCAAAACTACTTGTGTCTTCTTGCTTTTGCTTGTAGCGAAAAGTTATCGATATATTTATTGATATCTACCACTATATTGAAAATATATACAACAAGTAAATTTGATGTTAGTTGTTACAAGTTATGCACTTGGAATCCTCACACAAGACTGAAAAGATAGGAAACTGCACGTCGATTCCGACTATTACAGCACTAGACAAACGGTCTGAATTTCCAATGCATTACACAAGACCGATCTAAATGACAATAATAAGGGAGTTGAACTTCGTGCCTCCACTAAATCTTCGAATTCTATTCATATCCAATCCTTACAATCCAAAATCCTTTGTAAAATTCTTAATACGCCTTACTTTGTCACCAATAAAATCATCCTTAATGACCTTAATGTTCCATATGTAACCGATCTAGCCCGAACCAGATACCATTCCTACCGTTATAAACTCCCTAACGACTCAAACCCATTAGTTTCTAGCCTTGCTTCCTCTTTCATTCCAGACAATCCTCCGAGGCGTCTGAAAATAAGATGTCTCGAGGCCTCTTTTATTGTGAAAATGTTTTTAGAGTGATACTAATGGGTAGTTTCTGTACATGCTTGTACGGTACTATTATGATATTTGTTAAATTTCATTTTTGTTATCGATTTGCTTACTTTGTAGCCTCACCTAAGTGTTTGTATCTTTCTTTGCCCTGGAGAAGCACGACAAGGTGGGGCGAAACGTCGCCTCAAATTAAATAGTTTTATGACAATTTGAGGTGTTTTCATTGACCGCACCAGGACCATTTTCCTTTATTTGTTACATATGGTCAATCATCGATCTTCCAATTATTATAGAACTTAATTTAAATTATTTTTATTAAGATATGGAATCCTCGAAGAATGGTGTCGAAATTGATGGATAAAAATAAATCCCATCAAATCACATTTACTCTTCGTCGAAAACCTGCCGATTGCCCTACAGTATACTTTAATAATGTGGCTCTTACCCCTGTAGAACATATTCGTTATCTTGGACTAAATATTGACAAACGACTAACCTGGAATCCTCACACAAGACTGGAAAGACAGGACTGCACGCAGATTCCGACTATTACAGCACTTACTAGACAAACAGTCTAAACTTCCAATCCATTACAAAAGACTGATCTACATGACTATTATAAGGCCTATTTGGACATACGGAGTTGAGCTATGGGGCTCCACTGAACCATCTAATTCCTCTCGAATCCAATCCTTACAGTCCAAAATCCTTCGTAAAATCCTTATTTTATTACCTAAATGTTCCTTATGCATGTTCTATAATAAACTCCCTAACCACCCAAACCCACTAGTTTCTAACCTTGCTTCCTCTTCCATTCCTGGCAATCCTCCGAGGCACCTGAAAAGAAGATGGCCTCGAGACCTTTTATTGTGAAAATATTTTTGAGTGCTACCAATGGGTAATTTCTCTACATGCTTGTACGGTACCATTATGATATTTGTTAAATTTTATTTTTGTTATCGATTTGCAAACTTTTTTTAAGCCCTGCAGAAGCACGACAACGAATAGAAATATATATATAATAAGCAAATATAATTTTTTTATATATGTAGATATAATTTTATATAATGAGCTCTGTCGCTTAGCAGATACCTACAGCAGACAGAACGGCAGACAAGTTTCAAGAGAGCAGACAGTAGATGTTTATCTGTCCCCATCAGCGTGTTCTTCTTCCCAGTTTGAATTAAAATTCACCTCATACAAAACCGTAAAGATTTTTTCTATTGTTTTCTTTTTTTTTTATTTGGGAACGCAGCTCTCTGTATCGACTAACGAGCCGAAATTTTACATATCTAGTTTTTGG
>NW_027105476.1:19508-20125 GCF_000696795.3 Halyomorpha halys | reverse complement strand
AAGTGAATATAAAATAAAAACAAAATAAAATTTAGTTCAAACCCCACGTAGTCCTCCACTTCTATTGTTAATGATCGTCTATTGAATTAAACACCATAATTTAGAAAAACAAAACATATATGACAACATTTCTCACATGGTGATATTCCGGTTCAAACAGTAAAGACAGAGGGCCTTTAAACTATTACTACTTCACATTTAACAATCGTAACCTGTTCCAAAATGAAACTGTCACCTTCACAAAAACAAAACCCACTCGTCTTAAACATATCGCTCGTGTTTTGTTTTCACCATGACAACCGTAACACCTCTTGTCTACGTAGATATCGCCAGTGTTTTTATTTCACCATGGCAACCGCAACAACATTTTTCTAAAATTTGCTATTTACGATCACTACTTCCCGAGATATAGCTTTTTAAAAACTTATTTTATGAAAACTATACCTTAGAAACCGTTTGAAGTATAAATATTTTTTAGCACACTAATTAAAGCTAACTTAATATACTATGAAATAGTTTATGATATTTATCTTCGTAGGAGTACTATTATGAGATTTCTATTAGTTCTGGTAAAATGTTTTTTTTAAAGAATATATCACAAGAACGATAAGACCTTC
>NW_027105476.1:11768-12358 GCF_000696795.3 Halyomorpha halys | reverse complement strand
TTCCCCACTCCCTTGCCTTGTTGATACCTTTCAACCGCCTCAAACCATTCTTTGGCTATCTTTTATTCTGTGAGATGGGTGTCCTTTTTTTTTTTCTTAATTTCATTTTTTCTTGTCCTTTATTTTATCATTATTTTCTGCCTTTCAGTGTATACTTTATTTTTTATATTTCCCGATTAGCTATCTCTAATACTCTTTTGTATTTCTTGTTTATTTATACTTTTTACTGTACATCTTATTTTATTTTCTTTAATTTACTTTATTAATATTTATATAAATTTTCAAATCTTTCATATCAGTTTTAACCAACCCATAATTTACTTTTATTGCATGCTAGCTTATTCGTTTTGTATGTTAATTTTTTTTGACCGCATCCAGATTATCTTGTTTTTATGAAAAAAAAATCATATTTAAACACATTTTTTTGTTATCACTTAATTTATAAAACTCTGATATAGTGTAAATGAGTTCTCTTAGCTCTATTTATAATGCCTGAAATATATGACAGAATGTAATACTTTACAATAAAAAAATATTCTTAAAAATCAAAAAAATTAAAAATATAAAAAAGTCCAAAATCTAGTGGGAAG
>NW_027105476.1:8534-10799 GCF_000696795.3 Halyomorpha halys | reverse complement strand
TTTTATCATTATAATTTCTTTATCTTACTTCCTTTATTTTATTTAATATGTATATATGGTATGACATCGTAAGATATCATCTCTTTTCTGAGATATCTGAGTATATTGATGATTCCTCAGCCAACTTCATTTCGAAATATTTTATAATTTGTCAGTTGTATTTGGTATTTTATAAGAAGCATATTATAGAAAGAAAGATTTGTAGGACGATAGTCCGCGTGACGGTCAATAGAGTTATCAAAATATTAACAGAAAACTATTTTTGTAAACCAACGTTTCACCCCACTTTGCAGGGCTTCTTCAGGGAATTTTTTATTGCAGTGTATTCTACATTGTGATCATACTATCTGCAGGTCTAAGCAAGAACAGAAGATAGTAGGATCATAGGAACACTATTGGAAGTTTGATATAATTTTTTTTTCTTTAAGGAAATTCACATCGAAAGTGATGTTCGCCTAGTTATCATTAGGTGAACAACCTATTCTAACCATGGTTGGGGGTTAAGTTTTTCATTTTGTGGGACCGCCAATTAATGAAAAAAGTCAATGCCCCAAGGCCGTATCCGAACCGGCATGAATCTACTTCATACAGTCAATTCTTCTTCTTCAATATCAATGAAAGATTTGATTTTCTCACTAAGAGCCAATAGATTATTTGACACATCAGATCAAGTTGTATAATTTATTTATTTTGTTTTTTATGTTAATAATGAATTATATTTCTTAGGTATATTCGGTTTTTAATTTAGTTACATTTTAAATTGCACCAACCCTTTCTGGATACTCTCTACAAAAAATCAAACATAGACGGCAATCTTTGTGGAATGAAAGTCCAAGGAATAAATTAAAAATTATTAAAAAGGACGTCAAGCCCTGGAGTACCTCCAACTGTAAATACTGTAGAACTGGAAGTCATACTGACAAGGCTTAGAATAGGCTACACGAGGCTCACTCACTCCTATCTTATCTCCAAACAAACGTCTCCAAAATGTCAATATTGTAACAATGATTTGACAATTAGCCATATCTTCCAGAAATGCCCACATTTCACGTCACACCTCAATAGCTTAGGATTAAACCATAATATATCAAAAATCCTTAGAGACAATGATGAAACAATAAAATAAGTATTTCAGTTTTAAAAATGAAAAGGTTTACTGTAACAAACAAACGAAAAATATTTAAAAAATATATGCAAAAAGAAAAAAGAAATTTATAACATTGATGAGTAGTGATGGGTTACGCAATTAAACAAGAACTAACAAACTCTGTACCTTAAAACGTTTTTTACAATGGATTTCGGACTTACCTCATTATGATTCTTGATATATCCTCTATAATTTTGTCACAACTTCATTAAAGAAACAATGACATATACACAGATATACCTTTATGGCATCCCTTATATAAGTAGCGGACGGGGATGCCACGCCAGATGGGAGATAGTGTCAGGAACCCATATCTCACTGCCCACTCAGCCGGCATTATGTTTTCACTCGCTCAATGACAAATCGCTCCGAGATCACTATCGAAGTACTCTCACTAATTATTGTACACGGCCGATGAGGATATCAGCTCTTTGTGATCTGTTGATAGTGTAGGGACCCATTTTTGTCTGTTTACCTTGATGGATCGGATATGTTTGCGTTATGATCGCCCTAACAAGCCTGTTGACATGTAGTACCGATTTTAGCTGATGGATCAGTTATTATTTATTGAATTTGATGGTATGTACTTCATTCGTACACAGAGAATGTAAGGTAAAAATCCTTATGAGACACGTTAATTATTAGAATACATTAAAAGTTTCTAATCAAAATGGCTTGAGAAAATTATTTGTATAAGGTATATAACAATTTTTCAAATTATGTTAATTTAAAAATAAGTGTAATAACATTTATTATTTATTAATACATTGTTAAAATTGTAATTTTTTTTTATTCCATAATATTTTATTTTTGCTTATATGGATAATGGTAATACGGATCACTGAGCTCATTCTTACCAAATTTACTAATATATAAATTAAATGAAAACAAAATTAGAAATAGAAGTGGAAAAAAACAAAAACAACCTATTGTTGTTACCCAAATTGTACCCAAATCCACTTGTTTCTAACCTGGCTTCTCCTTCATAACCTAATAATCCTCCTAGGCGTCTGAAAAGAAGATGGCTCGAGATCTTCTCCTCTAGAAATGTTATTGGAGTTCTATCAGTAGGTAGATTCTCCACATGTTTGTAGCATGTCACTATGTCACCTACAGCA
>NW_027105476.1:5826-7669 GCF_000696795.3 Halyomorpha halys | reverse complement strand
AGAGAGAGAGAGAGAGAGAGAGAGAGAGAGAGAGAGAGAGAGAGAGACTTTATTCATCTATGCTGCCCAAATACATCAGGTTGCTACACACACAGCATAATTACTATAATTTAGTAATCTATTAGTATCTATTAATCCTTATAATCTGTAGTATATAATTACATGGTATAATAAAATAGAAAGAAAACTGTTTTTTCCCTACAGTTTCCTTTTACAATCAATAACAGTCTAAACACCAAATACAAATATTTCAATTCATTCCTTTTTTTCGTCCCCTTTTCTGTTCCTTCAATTTCACCATTTCATGATTTTTAATTCACCCGATCAACAAATTCGCTCTCCCGAATTCACCCTTCTAGATCCTCTCCAGTGACCCGCTAAACAAATTCAATATTAGACGGTGATGTGAGATCAGACCATTAATAATAGTCACAGCAGTAGATCAGTTTACCAAAAAATAAACAAATAAATACATTTTACGAGAACAAGACTAACATATAGATTCAAAGGAAAATATAATAAAAAGCCGGTTACACATGAATGAATAAATAACTTTTTAAAAAAATAAATAAATAATAGTACTAATAAAATAAAATAATTTAATGACTAATAAGTTAAAACACATAAATCGACAGGTCCACATTAAAAAACAAAATGTAGGAAGATAGTCCGGGTGGCGGTCAATAAAGTTATCAGAATAGTAAAAGAAAACTATTGTTAACCCAACGTTTCGCCCCACTTTGCACGGCTTCGTCAGGGCTGTCTGATTGAAACAAAGATGACAATTGATTTGCAATAAATAGTTTTTTCTACTATTTTGATACCTTAATAGACCGCCTCCAGGTCTATCTTCCTACAATCTACATTAGGGGTATTATGATCTTTAGTTTAACATGTTAAAGCGTGTTAAATGGGAAAACTCATGTAAATGGAGAAATAATTCTTTCTTTTACCGTTTTAAAAAAAATATAACTTATAACATGGTTGAGTGTCTGTTACTAGGACTGTTAAATGGAGAATGCGTTACGCAACAGACCAGCTGAGCTCGTCACCATTTTTTTTGTTGTGTTAGGTTACTTGCTCGTAGTTTGTGTTTTGATTGTGTCAGTATTGTTTTAGATGTTTTTCTAACTAATAAAGCAACGAATGACGATAATGATAATGTAATGACAGTTGATAATCAGCTCATCAGTTAGATCAACAAGGTATTCAGTGGCGAAAATTTCATGCAACTCCCATTTTAAGCATGCTGTAATAAATTACTTTAATAAAAATTTAGAAGCAAGCAATAACAAGATGTTTTGGAAAGAAAGGTTATAAAACAAGTTTCTCAGAAAATCCGCTAGGAGCTCTTATGTATTTAATATGACTTTAAATAGGGCTGCTCACAATCCTATATTTATAACTTTTAACATGATAAAGCATTTTACATTTAACACATTATGAATACTCCTTTTATAGGTCTTCCAAATAAAAAAATACAGTTTAATATTTTATCTTCTGAGTGAGGGTAGCTTATTGGTAAAGCAATGGACTACTAACTAGCTCTGTGAGTTCGGGAGCCCTCCGGGGTACACCCAGGTCCATAAAGTGGGCTCCCTTAATTCAGGAAAAAAACCTGGCGGTCACGAGTAATTCTGACCAATCACCTACTTGCTCAACCGTTGGTCTAGTAACAGTACTTCATGAGCTGTAGTGGTACAGATTTAATTTTTTTTTTAATACTCCTAAGTCAATATTAGTCCCTGGTGAACTCAATAAAATTACCTTCACTTGATTTATATGAGATTAATTCCTCCTTCCTTTATTTCGCTCTTCGTTATTACAAGTGCATTCAAACCTG
>NW_027105476.1:3573-4251 GCF_000696795.3 Halyomorpha halys | reverse complement strand
TGGCTCAATAAAATAGTATAATTCTACTATTTGAGTTTTTTTTTTACCGCACCCGGACCATATTCCATTCATCTATTCACACGATCAATCAACAATCTTCCTATAATACATTACCTTAATCAGAATTTAGAAGCAAGCAATAACAAGATGTTTAGGAAAGAAAGGTTATAAAACAAGTTGCTCAGAAAATCCGCTTGGAGCTCTTATGCATTTAATATGACTTTAAATAGGGCTGCTCACAATCCTATATTTATAACATTTAACATGATAAAGCATTTTATATTTAACACATTATGAATACCCCTTTTATAGGTCTTCCAATAAAAAAATACAGTTTAATATTTTATCTTCTGAGTGAGGGTAGCTTATTGTTAAGGCTAGCTCTGTGAGTTCGGGAGCCCTCCGGTGTACACCCAGGTCCATAAAGTGGGCTCCCTTAATTCAGGAAAAAAACCTGGCGGTCACGAGTGATTCTGACCAAATCACCTACTTGCTCAACCGTTGGTCTAGTAACAGTACTTCATGAGTTATAGTGGTACAGATTTTTTTTTTTTTAATACTCCTAAGTTAATATTAGTCCCTAGTGAACTCAATAAAATTACCTTCACTTGATTTATATGAGATTAATTCCTCCTTCCTTTATTTCGCTCTTCGTTATTACAAGTGCATTCAAACCTG
>NW_027105476.1:914-1443 GCF_000696795.3 Halyomorpha halys | reverse complement strand
TCTCAACACTTTTTATTTTTCACCAGTCCAACGTTTCGGCAATTTTAGCCATCCTCAAGGACATCTTCAATTATAATTTCTTCCTCACATTAATTAAAAATTACTTTTGCAGGCTATTCTGCCCAGGTCATTTCCTTTATTATAAGTTAAAAGCCTATTTCTTTTATATAATTTAAAATCATAAATATTTAACTCTTCTTATACAAGAATATCCACAACAATTCACTACCATATAACAAACCATTTGTAGTGAATTGTTGTGGATATTATTCTTGTATAAGAAGAGTTAAATATTTATGATTTTAAATTATATAAACAAAATAGGCTTTTAACTTATAATAAAGGAAATGACCTAAAATGGCCGAAATGTTGGACTGGTGAAAAATAAAAAGTGTTGAGATAAAATGGATAAAAATGTTTGATTTATTTAATAAATAATTTATATGTTGTATTGCTTATTTGCGTACGCCACTAGGTATCATATAATTTGTATTATTTAAAATATGTTATTTACCATAAGGAGGGAGTA
>NW_027105476.1:0-864 GCF_000696795.3 Halyomorpha halys | reverse complement strand
AATGGAAGAGGATGCAAGATTAGAAACTAGGGGGTTTGAGTCGTTAGAGAGCTTATAATGGAAGGAGTGATATCTGGTTCGGGCTAGATCGGTTACATAGGGAACACTAAGGTCATTATGTATAATTTTATTCGTGACAAAGTAAGGAGCATTGAGGGTTTTACGAAGGATTTTGGATTGTAAGGATTGAATACGAGAGGAATTCGAAGGTTTACTGGAGTCCCAAAGCTCAACTCCATATGTCCAGATTGGCCTTATTACAGTCATGTAGATCAGTCTTTTGTCTAGTAAGTGCAGTAATAGTAGAAATCGACGTGCAGTTTCCTGTCTTTTCAGTCTTGTGTGAGGATTCCAGGTTAGTCGTTTGTCCAAATGTAGTCCAAGGTAGCGGAACTGTTCGACAGGGGTAAGAGTAACAATTCACTACCATATAACAAACCATTTGTAGTGAATTGCTGTGGATATTCTTGTATGAGAAGAGTTAAATATTTATGATTTTAAATTATATAAAAAAAATAGGCTTTTAACTTAAAGGAAACGGCCTTGGCAGAATAGCCTGCAAAAGTAATTTTTAATTAATGAGGAAGAAATTATAATTGCAGATGTCCTTGAGGATGGCTAAAATGGCCGAAACGTTGGACTGGTGAAAAATAAAAAGTGTTGAGTCAAAAATGGATAACAATTTTTGATTTATTTAATAAATAATTTATATTTTGTATTGCTTATTTGCGTACGCCACTAGGTATTATATAATTTGTATTATTTAAAATATGTTATTTACCATAAGGAGGGAGTACGCGTAATTAATAATGATGAATTACAATGAAGATAAATCAGATTGCTTTAGCTTATTCAGTTAATGTG
>NW_027105475.1:0-11460 GCF_000696795.3 Halyomorpha halys | reverse complement strand
GAAAAAGAAAAAAAAGAATTCATATCAATTAATAAAACAATTAAAACTTATAGGTTGACTTAACCTTAACCTTAAGAACTATATTTACATTATTATTCAAAAGAGTATCAAATTATATATAAAATAAAAACAAAATAAAATTTAGTTCAAACCCCACGTAGTCCTCCACTTCTATTGTTAATGGTCGTCGATTGCAGTAAAACACCAAATTCTTGAAAAACAAAACATATATGACATTTCTCACATGGTGATATTCCGGTTCAAACCATAAAGACAGAGGGCCTTTAAACTATTAACACTTCACAAAACCAAAACACACTCGTCTAAACATATCGCTCGTGTTTTTGTTTTTCCCCATAATCCTCTTTGTCTACGCAGATATTGCCAGTGTTTTTATCTTAATATCGCAATCGTAACACACTAATCCTTATTTTTCATCCTATTTTCGTAGGAGATTCCACATAATTATCAGCCCTCGCTCGTTTTTGTTGTTTCCATCTCATTACCTCTAACAATAATATAACAATTGTAGAAAATAGACCCTGAAGACGGAGGAGTCCTCCAAAATCAAAAAGAAAAGGAAAATGTGTTTTATATTAATTAGTTTCTTGGAATGTACTTTTCGCTTAGCAATTTATATTATTAAAACAAAAATAGTATAATAAATAAAGATAAAAAATAATTTTAGATCCTAAGAGGTCACAATCACTGAGGGACACATTGAAAATGTACATTTAACCGACCATTATCATTGCCGGTATGAAAATTAATACCAAATAAATGGCTATTTAAGAATTTGTGAGACATTTTTTTGATGTTTCTTATTTGTATAGTGAAAAGTAAATTAATTTATTATTTTTACAATTAATATGCATAAGGATTAACTAATTAAATGTAATATTTTTGTCTGAAAAATCTAGTTAGTACTGCAGAATAACATTTTGATATTAGACTTTTATAGTTTATAAAATGGATAAGTTGACTGACTATGTAAGGATATGATATAAAGTTAAGAGACCTGACACCGACAACCACCTTATAGCATAAATTTTCATACGATGCAGCAATGAATTTGTAGCATGTTGTATATATATATATATATATAGCTATCAAATATTTTGTAAGCTACATAAAACATTTATCTATTTTCCTTTGCTTAACAGGTGATTTTTTCTGCTCTTCTAAAAGGCTTTATTTTCTCAAAGGGTCTAATATAAGATAATATATATTTAATATGTTGGCTTTAAGTTGTAATTATTTTATATATTGACCTATACAAGTAGTATATACAACACAATTGTACAAAATTTAATTTTTTTTTATATACTTTAATTGTTAAAGATAACCCATAAATGTTACCATGAGGTCTAAGGTTGCAAATTTTCAAAATTATACTATTTAATTTATTAAATAATTAAGTACTTGCTCTATTTAAGCACAAAATGACTGAGTATTGATTTTATATTACCTCCTCCATTTTTGTAACACAAATATGGAAACCTCCATATGTTGCCGAGCCCAACCGCAAATCCGATAGCTGATAGAATAAATTGGAGCTTATGTGACCATTTTTCCCTGCTCAAGTGGCCTTTACTTCCGCTAGATAGTTCTACTTCGCTCACCTCCATCCTACTGCTCCTCTCCCTCAACGAGCCACAAGGGCAAAATCATTTATATATATTGACCAATTATTCTATTTGTCTTAATATCAAATACAATAATATCTATTCACTTTTCCTTTTTACATTTTGTTCTTCTGAGATGTCTGGTAAGAAGTATATATATATACGTCATTAATCATGTTTTCTATAGCTAACTGAAAAACAAAAAAAATATTAAATTAGAATGCTCGAATATAGATTTTTTTAAGAGATCAAAAAATTAAAATTGAAAAATGTGATGCGGTGTGCGCATGGCACAACTTTAACTTAGCAGTCTAAATCTATTAAGTTCAAATTGATCCCGGAAAGTTTCAAATTGACAACTACTTTATTCTTCACGATAGCAATCCTTCCCCATAAAAAAAGCAAAAACAAAAAAAATGTGTAAAATGATATAGTAAAAACTAAAAATGCGTATCTAAAACAAATTCTTCTATAATCATCAACTTTATCGTTTTATTTATAATATTAATACATGGAATGTTTACCAAAGCGTGTTTGAATGAAATTAAACTCGCTAAACTACCTTTACATTTATGCAAAGATACATATACATACAAACTAAACTACTTTGATTAAAAAGCTAACATTTTTCCATAATTAAAAAGCTTTGAGAAAGCTACTTTTATTAAATTATTTTATTTTTCTAAATGAAGGTTGAAATTGAATATTTCAACTTCAATTTCTACCTCAACTTTAACTTTTAGAAAAAAATTGCAAAGGCATCATGTAGGAAATGATTCTAAAAATATTCCTCCGCGAAAAATTATTTTTTTTTGCCTTAAAATAACCCCTTTATCCTTTTTACTACGGATAATTCCCTCTGGAACATGACCGAAAAAATCCAAACACACTTCCCATCCCATCCGACGAAATGATAGCACATGGGGTGCATCAGACAAAGATAAAGCCAAAGAACTAGGCATTCATTCACCTTTCTTACACATTCACTCCTCATCCTGACCGATACGAAACAATTGAAGAATACCTATCGTCACCAATACCTCCTTTCTTACCACCAAGACCCGTAACCCCTTCTGAGGTCAAATATCAAAGACAGGTGCTAACTCCTCCTAAATATCCAGGGTATGATCTTCTCACTCTCAAATACTTCGCCAACTTCCTTCTAAAGCTTTTGAAGGAAGTTGGCGAAGTATTTAATTCTATTTTCATCATAGATTCTTCTTTCCTTACGCTCGAATCCATCATGCCTTGAGCGCACTCAACGAATGATCGCTCACTCGGTAGTTCTTCCTTTCTACCCGTCTCTTTGGCCAATTGTGCCTTGAGAATCACTGCCAAGAGGATGTCTTCTTCTGTCACCCATCTCTCAACTTCAAAAGCTTTCTTTAGTCTACCCTTGACTATGTGCCATGGTGTTTCTTTATCGGCTTGTAGTTTAAAATATTTCTCTTAATTCGAAAAACCAAGGCTGCCTTTATTGAGTTCTCTGTTTGGTCTTTGGAAGTGCTTATTTTCTTAATTATTCTGCTGGTCCAGAATCCTATGACAGGAGAGAAGGAAAGAGGATTGAAGGAGAGAGGCCATGTCATGGGTGTGCGTAAAATAAAAAGAGCTCTTTAGAATTCAGGATCGACTATCAGCCAAAACCATCTCAAGCAGAGCGTACGTCACCCGTGCAGGACTATTTAATTTTAATAGTTTTAATTCATTTAATTTAATTTTCGCGCCCGGTTTATTAAATTTTTAGCTGTGTTAGTTTTATATCTTTTTGGACATTGGCTAGTTATTCTAAAGTAAAATTTACTCTGGAAGGGTAGTTGTTAAATTGCCTTAAAACTATTTCTTTTTCATTGTAATTAGTTGGAATCGCGATTATGACATTATTAACAAATTTGTAAATGAACGGTATATGTTTATGTGTTGGTGTTATATAGCCGGACTGTATATTCATAAATACTAGAGGGGGGCGCCATATGCCACTAAGATTTCCACATAACCTAGCACTACCTAGAGTGGAAGCAGATAATTAGACGCCAAGAGAGCGAACGGGAGTGGGGGTGTGCTCTTAAGAGTGGAACGAGCTTCCTTTTCTTCTTGGTACCACGGTCAACTAAGCATGTCTGGCTTAATACCTCCAGCATCGAGCGTGGTACACTGAGCAGCAGCGGCACAGCATCCATAAGGTGACCCATGACATATGGGACAGGCAGCGAGCACCAAGTAACACAGGTTAGATCTTATCTACCAACCCAAATGGCGACCCTCATCACATCTCACCTATAGACTACTTCTTTCCCCATATTGAAATTATTACTTACCAACCTAACCTCATTATATTATTTTCGGCCTCCCCCTTCCACCAGTTATTTCATTCTATTTTAATATATTCATTTTACTCAATATTACTTTGTCTAACTAAACCCCTTCTGATATATTACCTAGACCTGGATCTAATTCCTTCATAACTCAAAATTTGAGGAAGGTCCAATCAAACAATTTGATCGTAAGTAGAACCTAGCGTCGGGGTCACCAAATGTTTTGATTAGACCTTCCTCAAATTTTAAGTTATAAAGGAATTAGATCCAGGTCTAGTAGCAAACACCGAAAAGAGTTAGATAAAATCAAGAAGCAGCGGGCGTCGTGAGGACAGAAAATGTCATTTATGCGGCAAAGAAGGGCACTTGTAGGCCCAGTACTCACGTACCCGATGTTTCAAATGTGTAACCGAAGGGCATAGAGCGTGACAATGTCCTTATGTGTTTAGACATCCCCAATCGAACCAGGTAGGAGGAGAATGCCTAGCATGTGAGGAGTAGAAGAACTTTTCCTAGGTCAAAAGAATCTACCAGTGAGAACAACATGTCTGAAGCCTCAGATCTTGAAGCGGAAGGGAAAGATGTCAGGATAGATAACAGAAAGCAGAACAGAAGGAACGCGTGGAGACGGTCTGAAGGAGCTGGTAGGAAGTAAGAGGAGATCTGAGGTGCATATCCGCGGAGGGGCGGCCGCACGTTGGAGAACTACAACGTGAGAGGAAGAGCGGTGGTCTGCCTATAATAGAGATAGCAGGAATGAGGTGCCTGGTAGACACCGGCAGTTCTAGCAATATCATGTGTCGAGAAGTTGTTTAGTGGAGAGAGAACACACCGGATTCAGGAATGTCAGTGTAGATTAATTAATCTATTATTGTGGCACTCGTGAGGTAGAGGGGGAGGCGGAAATATGTTTGAACCATTAGGGATTTAGTAAAAGCATCTTGATAGTACGTCTCTGTACATTAGTCCGTTGTGGGTGGTGAAAAAGAAGATCACGCAAGGCGAAAATATCGAGTAATACAGGTTCATGATGGACTACCGGAAGCCGAATGAAAATGCGATAGATGAGTAACTAAGTGAGTCCGATCGCCAGAGTCGAAGACATTTTGGACAGACTAAGAGGGACGACGGTATTAAGCACAATGGACTTGAAGGCCCATCAATTTAAAATGCACCCTAATAATCAACATAAGACGGTATTTACTTTTGAGAGTAATCACTGTGAGTTTACAAGGATATGCGTTTCTGAGAGGGATTGACGAATCCGTGTGTCAGATCTACATGGATGACCTGCTTGTGTTCAGTAAGAATGAGATTGAACACGTGCGACTCTTAAATAGCGTGATCTAGGGAATCAAACATTTTTGGCTTAAATTGTCGGGGGAAAGTCGGCACTGGGGCAGGAAAAAATAAAATTTTTGGGTCACACTGCGGGGATGGGGGGGAGTTAAACCAGACGTGGATAAAGTTGCAGCTATAGAGAAAATCGCGGTACCTAGTATCATAAAAGGAACTGTTGGGGTCGAAGGTTGTTGGGAACTCTAAATTATTACAGGGGGTTTTGTACCAGAAATGCTGGAGTATCTCATTTTACTTTAAAATCTACTCACGAAAGGCAAAAAGATGATCGTCACTCCGATGGTGGAGGACAATATCGTACGGTCCATGGAGAGGTTGTAGCAAGAGCTGGTACTCGCTTTTCCGGATTTCAATCAGCTATGCACAGTAACCACAGATGCGAGTATGTATGTGCTAGGAGCGGTGCTGTCTCAGGAGGGCGACGGGAGAGAGCACCCAGTAACGTACGCGACAGTAGATACAGCGCAATGGAGCGAGAACTCCTAGGAATAGCGCGGGCCGTCGATCACTTTAGACCATATGTATTCGGCAGAAGGTTCAAGGTACATACTGACTACAGAGCACTCCAGTGACAGGGAAAACTGAAGGAATCGTCAGCCAGAATTACACGCTGGAAGGACCTCGTAGCGGAGTAAAACATGGAGGTACTACATAAACCGGGCAAAGAAAATGTGGTTGCTAGTTGGTTGTCACGAGCGATCGGGTCGAACAGCAGGACATATTTATGATTAGGGAGATGAAGAAACCGAGACAGTCTGATGGGTAGTATGCAGCGGAACTCTTGGCACGCTACAACAGAATCGCCAATAAACTCAGCGAATTGATGGAGACAATTCAAGTACAGGATCGGATGCGATTCCTATCCAATGTCCTCAAGATTCTGTTAGGAAAGAGCTGGGGAAAAAGGAGGGAATGCCGAGAGAACGCTCCTTCGTAGAGTGTGATCAAGAAATAATAGACACAAGTGCCCGGGAACAGGAGAACGGAATCCAGAGTGGATGTTGAAGAACCAGGATGATACTGGTTGCAGGATTTCGTACAATCGGCCAAGAACTACACCGCCGACCTTGAGAAGAAGGGAATACATGTATACATGTAGCGGTCGGGAGAAAACGATGAACAGAGATAGAAGATTGGGAGAATCAAAACCAAGAACCAGCAGCCGCCGAGAAGACCGCAAGTGTCATGGTTGCGGCAAAAGTGGGCACTTGGTGGATCAGTGTCCCTGAACTTGGTGTTTCGGGTGTGGAAATGAAGGACACATCGCCCGGCAGTGCTTATACATGTATCGAAGAAGGAATATGGACGAAGGCGAGCCAATGGATGTCAATGCCCAACAAGTACGGAGGAAAAGCCTTCAGCAGAGACTGAGAGGATCGTAAAGTGAGTCGACAGAAGTTTCAGGAGTATCAAAAACTGACGACGAAGTGGATGAACAAAGGAATGGTCGTGAGCAAAGGAGCCAAGGAAGCGCATGGAGGCGAGGATCAGGAGGAAGTAAGACACGTGAGATCTGAGGAGTTAGCTGTCTGGTGGACAAAGGGAGTTCAAACACCATTGCTTGTAGAGAAGCAGTAGAGAAATTGAGCGCCCAGGGAGGGCACTCCAAGTAAAGGTTTCCCAATGTAAATAATCACTCTGGGTGGGCCATGCAGTGAAGAGGGGGAGATAGAGGTTGGACTGGGTAAGTGGGGATTCATTTCATGTAGTGAGTAGGATACCCAGGGATTATCAGGTAATCATTGGTTGTGAAGAAACCTACGCCAGGGAAGAACGGGTAGAAATATAGGATGGTCATCAATTATCGGAAGCTTAACGATAATACCGTCGATGAAAAGTATCCGATATCAAGGTTTGAAGATATCCTTGACAGACTAGGAGGAGCTAAAATCTTTAGCACCTTAGACTTGAAGGCAGGGTATCACCAAATTCGTATGCAGCCAGAGGACCTTTTGTGTCGGCTTTTACTTTTGAAAGAGGGCGCTATGAATTTACGAGGATGCCGTTCAGTCTGAGGAACGCTCCTATTACATTTCAAATGTTAATGGACGAATTTTTGAGAGATATAGATGCATTAGTTTGGAAGATTTACATGGATGACTGGTATTTAGTAAATCGGTTACGGACTATGTGAAACACTTAAACAGCGTTTTTCAGAGAATGTGAGAATTTGAACTAAATCTCGAAAGAAGTCATTGCTGGGACAAGAAAGGATACATTTTCTAGGACACACCATATCTCAGGAGGGGGATAGACCGAATGTGCAGAAGGTAGCAGCCTTGCAACGGATGGCGGTACCGACCGAATCAGAAGATTGTTAGGGGCATTAAACTACTATCGTCGGGAGGCAAGTAGTAGGCATTAAAGAAAATGTATAGCTCAGTTGCAGAGGGAACCAGTACTAGCGTTTCCTGACTTCCAAAAGCAGTTCACGTTCACAACAGACGCAAATGAGAACGCGCTGTCACAGGAGGGAGAGGTAGGAGAGCGTCCCATGGCCTACGCTAATAGGCGTCTCATAGAGGAAGAAGCACGTTACAATACCTTGGAACGAGAACTACTTGGAATAATATGAACAATAGAGAATTACCGACCCTACTTTTTCGGGAGACGATTTAGATTCCAGACGGCTCTGCAATGGGAGGAAAACTAAAAGAATCGTTAGCGAGTATTACAAAGTGGAAGGAACTGTTGAGCCAGTACAACATGGAAATCACGTACAAACCTGGTAAACGTTGTACCAGATTGGCTATCGCGAGCAATTATGGTAAACGCTGTAAATGATAACCAAAGGGAAACCTCTGGGTTTGGAAGGCAGTTTTTGAGAGAGTGGACCCCGGAAGAAGAACAGCAATCCGCAGGAGAACAGAAAAGGGAGGGGACATCTGCAGATGAAAGTTCAAACGAGGAAAGACCGACGGAAATGGAGGTACTTGAGGAGGCCATCAATGACAAGAGACGGGAGATAATCTGGAAGACAAAAACCACGGGGTTGCTGAAGATGGAACATAAGAAGTATGGTGGTAGTTCCATTATGACGATCTGGTCTCAACCAGGTGCTAAAAAGGACCAAATCTGCAGAGCGCTGAAAGAACCATCCAACTAGTAAGATCCACCATTTATATGTTGGAAACACGACAGTGTGGGAAAATATCCAGTGGCTATGCAGAACGGAAAAGATAGGCGTAGATCGATCATTTGTACAATGCACATCGATGGTAGATACCCTCAGAGATCTGGAATATCAAAAGGAGGTAACCTTGGCGTAGAAAGGAAAAACTAATCATTGTGGGCTTAACAAGACTCTACAAGCATTCTTCTCCTGGTTGATGGAAGAAGAGAATTATCCCTTCTTCAGGGAGTTCATTTACGGGTGGAAGGAGGTGGTGGGCCCCACTCATTTCACGATGGGAAGGGCTTGACCGCGGCTATCGGCGAGCCACCAGAAGATGAGGAAGCTGACCCAGACTAAGACCAGGAGGGCTGGACCAGCCTGGTAACTGCAGGATGCATCCTGATGGATGCAGTGGACAAGGTGCAGCTCCATCAGTAAGGCGCTAAACCTAGCGCTGGGCTGCACCACAGTAAAAAAAAATGTAATAATTAAATAATTAATAAAAGAATAGAAAAAAAAATTGGTGATCTTTGGGAGCAGTGGCATGCGCAAACCCCAGCGCACTACCCCACTGCTCCCGCGCCCCGTATACCAGAAATGGCAAGGGAGGGGGATAAAAAAAAAAAAAAAAAAAAAGATGACCAAAAAGAATTTCGAACTGTGAAAATTCTGTTACAAACTGGATAGAGTGGTTATATGCGGCGACTGCTATACACATTGCAACTTCCGATTCCAAGCCTTCTCGATCTGAACTTGCTGTAAAACAGGTTGCTGACTGTGCTATGCAGCTACTCTATGCTTCCCCTGCTCTTGAGATGTACGGGCGAGTTGAGGCGCCCCTATCGAATTCCCTGCCTCCGTCTGATGCAATGCGACACCATAAAATTGGAACCAATTCTGAAGCGCTAACCAAGCCTCCGATGATCTGTCTTGAACTATGCCATTGCTGCCTTGCTGAACAAATCTATGACAGTTATCCACCTGTATCCTCCCCAAGTGAAGGAGTCTACCTGTAGATCGCTCAGTGGTGTGTTAGTGGTGGGTTTTTCCTCTTGCCTTGCTGTTGGTGAGTTCCTATCATACTTGGTGCTGAGATAAACCTGACAGTTTCCTATGGTTTCCTTTATCGTCATTTTCACCCTATCGAAGCTATTTCACCCTCTCCTGCCGACGAGTCTTCTTGGTCGGTATCTTCTGGTATATCATGTTCTTCTTCCTCTTCTATTGTCCATTCTCGCAGAAACTGCTGCATACTCCCGGATAGTTCTTTTAATTTCCCGACCCATTGCAGGGGTCTGTGGTCGGTATGAATGTAAACACGCCTCCCGAATATACAAGGTGTGAATGATCGACGGCCTACAATATTCCCAGCAATGTTCTCTCCAAATCGCTGTACCTAGTTTCGGTGTCAGTAAGCCACCTGCTCGCGTAAGCAACTGGCTGCTCGTCCTCTGCGCCATCCTGAGATAAGATAACTAATAAATAAAATAACTCTCAGCGTGTGTCCACTCGCGTCCGTTGTAAATGTCTTCAGAAAATCGGGGAATGCAAACACAGGTTCCCTTTGCAGCTACTCCAAGCACAGCCGAGGATTGTCTTCCATCACTGGTGTCACTTCCTTTTTTCATGAAGTTATTATGGAGATACCAGACACTCAGCCATCTTTGGCACGTTCTGCTGGTAATAATTCAGGTTACCTAACAGTCTTGCTTTCACATCTAGCGGTACCGCCATCCTTTGTATCCTTCAACTTTCTCAATATCTGGTTTGACTCCCTCCTTTGAGATTGTATGTCCTAAAAAATTGATCTGCTTCTGACCTAATAGTGATTTTTCTTTTGATAATTTTAATCCAAATTGCCTGATTCTTTGAAATATATGGTCCAGTTGATGTACGTGTTCGGTCTCCGATTCACTAAACACTAATAGGTCATCCATATAAATCTGACACATGGACTCACCTATCCCCCGTTGAAATTCATCCATAAGGCACTGAAACGTAACAGTAACATTTTGTGATCCGAACGGCATTCGTTTAAATTCATAATATCCCCGCTCGAACGTGAACGCCGTCTTGTGCCGATCTTTCAGGTGCCCTCAATCTGGTGGTGTCCTGCTTTTAGATTCAGTGTGCTAAATATTGTTACTCCATCTAACCTATCCAGGATGGCCTCGAATCGGAGTATTGGATATCTTCCATCCACCCTATTCTCATTTAGTTTCCTGTAGTCAATGACAACTCTATATTTCTCCTTCTTATCCCCAAGAACACTCTTTTTCTCCACTGCCCATAATGGGCTATTGCATGGCGAAGTGCTGTCCACGATGATTCCCTGTTTTTTTCAAACTATCCAGCTCCTCCCTGTTGTGTTGATGCAAAGCCTGCGGGTATCGCCGTTCTTTCACATATGTTATCCTTTCTTGATCACACAGATCACACCCAATGATTGCCTGGTAATCCCGGGGCATAATCCCTACTAAGTGCACCCTTATTCTAGTTCCACTAGCCCTCCATTCACTTAATTCCATTTCTGCCTATCCCTCTACGCTGCATGGGCCACCCAGGGTGATCAATTGGCAATTGCATACTTGGACACGGCGTTCCCTCCCTCTACAACTCAGTCTCTCCAGCGCCTCTGGAGTCACAATGGTGTTAGAGCTGCCGGTGTCCATCAGACACCTCACTCTTCTTGTTTGGATTATAGGCAGATCGCCATGTTTTCCTCGTACATTGTGACTCACTAGTATGCGGTCGCCCCTCTCCCAACTCTCCTCTAGAGTTCTTCTATCTTCTAGTGCCCGCCTCTATACGCTCCTCTGTCTATACGCTTCCCTTGTTCTCTACCTTCTTCCTCCGTTTTCGAAGATTCTGACACTTCCGGTCGGTCAAGGCTGGTTTGCCATTTGTCTCCATTTTCCCTCTTTCTCTCCCTCCTTCCGTTTCTTCCAGGGTATCCTTGTGGTCCTGGGCTGACTATAATTCATCTTTGTCCATCTAGTTTCCTCTAATTCTATTCTTGATTCCTCCTTGTATGTATATATATATA
>NW_027105474.1:0-1007 GCF_000696795.3 Halyomorpha halys | reverse complement strand
AATAAAACTAAAATTAAAACAAACTTGTTGGCGTTATCACTCTAAATAAATTAATTACTTCTCATACATTGTACTATTTTGCATCGCTTTTAATTTTTCATTCATTGTTTCAATTACTTGACCGATTTCTGAGATTTTTGACAAACAAATTTTATAAACGATTTAAATTTGGAATAGGTTATAATACGGATAATTATAATGATTATGTAGATCAGTGTTTTCCAAAGTAGGTTAATTTATTAGTATTATTTGAAGTGATTGTGGAAGATTTATTATTAACGATAGATTAGCAGTGGAATTTTTTTCACTCTGAATATTGCTTAAGTCATAATAATTATCTTACATCACTGACGTACCGGGTTCTTCCTCATCTTCATAATTCCACAACTATAGATTTTAATATGGTTATTCATATTACATAACAATGTATAACTCTCTAATCTAATATATAATTTTATTATTAGTTCACAAAAGTTATTTTCTAATAATATCAAACTATACATGAGTACACGTTATATATCTATAATAATATTTTTTTTAATATTTTCTTCTTAAGAGTTAAATAAACTCTTAACCAGACCCATAGACAATACAAGCGTAATAAAGCAAATCGAAGCTCAGATATTCGAGACCCGTAATCGTAGCTTCAATTCTTTCCGACTAAACCCTATTGAAACCCTAAACCACAAGTTGATATTTAAAGAAATCTCAACTGTACCTCGAAATACCTCTCAGAGTTGTCGCTTGTCAATTTTACTCTGCTCGTTTTTTTTTTTGTTTTTTTGTATTTGTTCATTTTACACGCCTATTTTTATCTCCACAATACTATGATATTTTAATTTTGTTATATCGTTTTAGTCATAAAAGCTGCAGTATATGGCACGTTTGGAGGCTGAATGATGTAAATGTACATTTTTCTTTAAATTAGTTAATAAATCTAAAAATACCATAAATGGTAATTTAATGCAAACAATGCACGTATGAACTAAAAATATTCATGTTAACAA
>NW_027105473.1:510917-511811 GCF_000696795.3 Halyomorpha halys | reverse complement strand
ACAAGACTTAACAATAACTGGAAGATTTTTTTTTTTATAGATCATGTTCTCATAGAGGTTAGACATGCTCACAATATATATATATATTCAATATTTACTTGGACCAACATGATTATAGTGCAGTAAGGGAACCTAAGAGCAAATAATGTATATATAAAAAATTATATCTAAATTACAAAGAATATAAACTTTAAAGGTTGACACTCACCAGCAGATCCTTATCATATTTGTTTCAGATGTAGAAAATCAAAGAATGAAAAAGAATTAATAATTCTGGGAGGAAAAGATGCTGTATTTATGAGAAACTTGAATAAACCAAAAGTTAATTAAAGAAGGATGTATTTTACAATTAATAAATATAAGTTCTAAAAATGTGTAAGAGTAACAGTAAACTTTTTTATTTTATTTATTATAAAAAACTATTCATTTTAATTAACCAAGTAGAATGGAAATGAATATTCAGTGTTACCTGTTACGAAAAATTTCAGTGTTTTGAAAAATCAGGGTAGAAGGTGGAGGGATTATGTCTGGAGTTACGCAAGATTACTAGGTTACATTCATTTAACATATATACAATAAAAATAGCATTTTATATCAAAGTAATGAATAGCATTACTTAAAACACTCATCCGTTACCTTATTTCTTCACGTACACCACGATGGGAAAGAAATGTTTTCATACTATTCCAAGATGTATCTTGGGTACCCATTAATCTGAGAACTGCTTCTAAGATATCTCTAATAACAGACGTTGGGGCTCTCAAGGAACGTATTTCAGTTATAGCTTCTGGTTTTATATTTCCTACAGCAGCTCTAGCTTCATGTAGAAGAGGTTCTATGTCAGCTAATTCTTTATCAATTTCTTGTTTCCTATAATTATAAATATTAATAAAA
>NW_027105473.1:508910-509990 GCF_000696795.3 Halyomorpha halys | reverse complement strand
TGCAACATCCTCTTTTATGAGTAAATAGTTATTTTTTATATATAAATGATTTTTAGTAGGTTTTATGTGATTTATCATTTCCATATGTTTGTTTTTAGAATTAAACCTAAAAGTAAGCTAACCAATTTTCAGCAGTAAAATATACAGTCACAAAAGATATCGTGCAAAGCCAAGATGGCGGCGTGAGTCCTGCAAAAAGTTCGTTGAATCATGGCCATGTTAAGCAGATACAAATATTTTAAACACTTTATTTTAACTTTCCATCATAATTGAAATTACAGTACATTTAAGAAAAATAGAAGTTAAGAATAAGTGTTCAAGAATAATGTTCATAAAGAAAATCACATGCATAAACTCAAAACTGTTGTGCTAGAATTGTTGTTCAAAATGAACATCGAGAAAAAGATCACGCTTCCTGAAATTCAGTCGTTGTTAGGCGGACAGGGAGGACGTATCCTGGATGCAAGAGATCATGAACATCTTTTGTTCTCCTCTGTGGGAGATCTAGAGAAAAAAGACATCAAAGAGCCATCCGAGAAGAAAAAGGGACTCTTTGTTTTGGATCGCCAGTGAATGTGAAAAAAGACAAAGAAAACCTTCCATCATCAGAAGAAAATTGTATAAGTTGGTTAGTGTTGAACAAAATAGAGTTGAAGCAGATTTGTAAAGGTAGCAAATAAATAATTTAATTTTGTGTCATTAGTAGCTGAATGTATGTTCTGATTGCCTAGAAACCCACCCTGAGATTAAGAGTCTATTATATTATATATGATTAATAATAAAAATTCTCATGTTTATTTAATAGTAAAGCTTTTCATTTGAACCCAAGCTATATCTAAGATATGAGAATTAAGTTAAAACTATATAAAATTCTTTTTATTTTTTATAAATAATTTTTGAATATTACAATATATTGTAATATGCTCCTTTTGTAGTAAATAGTATATTTTGATGTATAAATGGTTTTAATATGTTTTATTTTATGTATCATTTTAATATTCATTGTTTTGTTTATCCAAAAAGCAAACTAACCAAGTTTCATTGTTTATAATAAATTCGTGATGCCAAACAAAGCCAAGA
>NW_027105473.1:506050-507089 GCF_000696795.3 Halyomorpha halys | reverse complement strand
GATTGTAGAGATTCTAAAGAGGTGATTCTTGGAAAATTAAATGATAGGGTGGTAGTATTAAATGAAAATGATGAAGATAATGTTGTCCAAAACATTGGAGGTAGGAATGACTTACCGGTAAAAAATAGTGTCCATGAAAACGAATTAGTGGGAGCAAATTCAAAGGTGGATCCTAAAGAGGTGATTCTTGGAAAATTGAATGATAGGGTGGTAGTATTAAATGAAAATGATGAAGATAATGTTGTCCAAAACATTAGAGGTAGGAATGACTTACCGGTAGAAAATAGTGTCCATGAAAATGAATTAGTGGGAGCAAATTCAAAAGGGGATAATAATGATAATTTTGATAATAAAGCCATGTTTCAACAATTAATGATGGTTTTAACCGATATAAAAGGTGAGTTAAAAGGTGATATAAACAAACTAACGGGTAATTTCGACAAACTAACGGGTGATTTAAACAAAGTGGGGGAGCGAATGGAAGCAATAAACATGGAGTTACGTGAAGATAACAGGGTAAGATTAACAGAGTTAGAAAATAAAGTAGACAAAAAATTTGAAGAAGTTGAAACAAATTTAACTATAAAATTGACAGAACAAAACATTGAACTATCTGAAAAAATTGAGGAATGTCGTATGGAGGAAAATAAAACGAGAAATTTGGTAGCTGATCTAGAATTGAAACATAAACGGGATGTGGAACAGCTAAGTCAGGAGATAAGGGAGAGCCGAAATGTTAGAGTTTTAGGTGAAGAAACTCAGGGAACGTTCATAAATACAAAAAGTGTTGAGAAATTAAAGTTTAGAGATAATAGGAAGGATGATCCATTTGAGTTCATTTTAAAATTAAAATCACAGATAAAATTGTATATGAGCTGGGAAGAAATTAAGGAAATAATCCAGTCACATCTTTTAGAGTCTGCGTATTGTTGGTTTTTAATAAATCAAAACAAGTTTCATAATTTCCAAATGTTTATGGATGAATTTATATCTAATTTTGGGAGTGAAACTTATAAAGCGTACCTTTTAGGAATTTTAA
>NW_027105473.1:485473-497945 GCF_000696795.3 Halyomorpha halys | reverse complement strand
TACAAACTTTATTGGGAATGTTCTCATACTGTGTCCATTTTTCCTTTTTTTCTTCTATAGTTATTCATCAAATTAATTAAAAATTTTATTAATTAATTTAATTGAATGAAATAAAATTTCTATATACACCACTAGTAGAAATGAATTAATATCAGTTCCAACCAAAATAATACTAAATTTAGATGAAACTAATATTGGACCAATATTTAATGGTGCTTTTACAACTCTAACTAAAATTAAATATCTGTTCGGAATATTAACCCAAAATCTCAACAATGATAGTATCAAATTTTTAACATCTAGATTTATTTTTCTTATCATTAATAAAAATAAAATAAAAAAACTGGCTCTAAAATTCTGTAATACACAAGATAAAGAGAAAAAAAAATTTAATAGTTTTAGAGAGGATGTCAATCATTTCTATCAGTTTTAATTTTAAGTAATCAACATCTGAGTCTTGACAAATGAAAGCACAGAAAAAAATTTGTATTAAGAATACCGTTTATAACAATTTCCTAGCAATAACAATTATGCTCTTATTCATCAGTCCCAGTCCCAGTCTGTGATTTTCCTATGAAACTTAATTGGTTATGAGGATCTAATTTCTGTTTACAACACTGAATTAAGTTATTATTTTATATGTTTTGTTTTTTTACATTTATAACTTTTTTTTTTAATATGAAACACGGAGGTTTTCGGTTGCACAGATTGTAACGGAAAAACACCAAGAAGTTTATTACCTTCAGAACAGCCAAATAAATCCACATATTAACACGGAGTAAAACACGATTTGGGAGCCCAAAAGAAAATATGAAAAAAAAATTCACTACTTTTAAGTCATATCTCAACACTAACCAAAATGTTCCCAATTCACTAAATATGATCATATTATAAGATTTGCCAGTTACACACATTAGACATATGTTAGTGCTGTCTAATCAGTGTGCTACCTTTTAACCAAGTTTGTGTTGTTATTTTGCCAATATTTACCAACTGTGTTGGTAAATACGAGTCTAATTTATTAAACTGAAATGAATTGCATTGAAAATACAGAGACAGGACAGTTATTTTAAGTAATAATATCATTATATTTAAATGACATAACATTAGATAAAAGGCTAAAGGGAATAGAGAAATATTTTCCATATAGCAGGTAGATTTCAAAATGTAATTTTCAAATCTTATATTTTACTGCACAGTAGAAAAAAGAATGGAAAATTAAAAACTTTAACTTCAGCAATAATTGTTTTTAGGAGCAGTAATTTATTGCTTAACAACTAGAATCCTCTCCTTGATACACACAACCACCACATAATGATTCAAGTCAACGTTGACCCCTCAGTATATTTTTATACTGATCAGACTTGATATATATCTAGCACTGATCCAGTAAATAATCTATTTTACTAGCAGTAAAGCCATCGTTAACTCCACCTGCAGGCTCCCAAGGAGTTAGTTGCCGGTCCCCAAATAAAGGAGGAGGGTTGGTTCGGTGGGTTAACTACCCACCAACCGAAAAAAACTTACAAGTTCAGAAAACAACACACAGCCTCAGATATACGGACAGTCACACAAGGTATTTGACCCCGGCATGGAAATATGGACTTAATATTGCTTCTTGGAATGTCAGAGGATTAAATCAAGCAGGTTCAAGCAAGAGGTTAGAGAATGAGCTTGATAAATATCAAATTGAGGTAGCTGCTCTACAGGAGATACATTGGAGAAATGTGTCAATAATAGAATTAGAAAATTATCTGCTTATTAACAGTGGACACGATGCAAATGTTTGTGAGACAGGCTTCATGATAAGAAAGTCTATAAGCACACAATAATACAGTATAAACCTTTTCAGTGAAAGAATTTGTGCAGTGCGACTTAGAGGAAGGTTTTTCAAAATCACGATTATGTGCATACATGCCCCTACAGAAGACAAGGAAGAGGAGAAGGATATTTTCTATGAAACATTGGAAAGAGAATATGACTTAATCCCGAGGCAAGATGTAAAAATTATCATAGGCGACTTGAATGCTAAAATAGGTAAAGAAGTGGCATTCAGACCTACTATAGGAAGAGAGAGTAAACATGACTACTCTAATGATAATGGCCGTCGCATAATTAACTTTGCAATGGAAAAGGGACAGGTCATTAGTAGCACTTAATTCCCACATAAAGAGACATGGATCTCGCCGGAAAGCTTGACCAGAAACCAAATAGATCATGTTCTCATAGAGGTTAGACATGCTCAGATATCAGAAATGTAAGGTTGTTTAGAGGAGTGGACTGTGATATGGATCACCACATGTTAAAAGTCTGGTATTGACAAAAGCTGGCTATGAGAAGGTGCACTACATTGGATAAAGTACATACCTATAACTCAGAAAAGCTGCTAGAGAGTGAAGTAGCAGAAAAATTCAAAAATAAAATAAGAGAACAATTGAGAGAAAATGATATTGATGAAAAAGAGGAGAGAAGCCAAAAAACTATGTAGGCAGAAGAAAAGAGCACAGGAAAAAGAAAACCTTAAAAAGTTGCAAGAATCCTGGGAGAAAAAAGAATCCAGAAAGTTTCATAAAGGTGTAAAAGAAATAAAAAAGGGATTCCAAGCCAACACTGGATTATGTAAAGGGAAAGAAGGGGAGCTGATTAGGGAAAAGACGTCAATTCTTGAAAGGTGGAGCCAGTATTTTAGTGAATTGCTAAACACAAGAGCCACTGAGAAAAGAGCTGAAGAAAGATTCAATTTGGATGAACTCCTGGGTAAGGAGCAGGACGGTGCAGAAGAAGTGGAAGCTCCTGAGAAAGAAGAAATTATTGACATTATTAAATCATTGAGAAACCATAAGTCGCAAGGTCTTGACGAGATAACTCCAGAGATGATGAAATATGGAGGCAGTGATTTGTGGGAAGCAATTTATGATTTGATTTGGGAGATATGGATGGAAGAAAAAAATGCCAGAAGATTGAACAAGAGCAGCAATACTCCCTATACACAAGAAAGGAAACAAGCTAACATGTGATAATTATTGAGGCATTGCTCTACTAACCACAACTTATAAAATACTGGCAGTGCTTCTACATAACAGAGTGTCTGATTTCACAGAAAATATTATAGGAGAATATCAGGGAGGGTACCGGCCTGATATATCAACATTTGGCCAGATATTCACCCTGAGGCAGGCATTGGAAAAGTGCTATTAGTATAATATAGACCTGCATCTGCTATTCGTGGACTTTAAACAAGCTTATGACAGTGTGGACAGAAAGGAACTTTTAAAAGCCATGGTAAAGGTAGGAATACTGAAAAAACTAGTCAGGCTGTCAATAGTGGGCCAGAAAAAACTTTCTAATCCCATTTGGGCATAAGAAATGTTGTGAATGGATATTATGTTGCTGATAACAATTTTAATATTAGCTCTCACAATTCACCAAGGTGTTTTTTAAATTTCTTTGAAAAGTATCTTTCTCATCCACTTTCTCCACTACTGCAGGAATAGTGTTCCATATGCTAAGGTAGTGGAATTTTGCTTTAATGCGAAGGTAACATATTCTAGGATTAATGGGCTTAAAAAACAACTAATCTGGTTTACTATGAATCTGGTTCCAAAAGTGTACTGAATGTAGTCAGACCAAATAAAATATAGCATAACAATATTTACATATTATGAAACTGGTTTCCTGTGCATATGTGTACATATACATGCAAGCATTTGTGTATAGCCTACCTAAAATGAAAAATCGCACAGAAATGAAATTACATATTTAAAGCAGATATTATCATGGGATATTACAGGAACTTTTTTGATAAATTGATGACCTAATGGAAGTACCACTTAATGTATTAAACTCACTACATCATTATAAAAATAAGTAGCCTTCAATAGCTGCTAGGTCTCATTCTCATTGAAATAATGTGATAGGCCTTAAATGCCCAGTTTTGAATAATGATTCCACTACTGAGACCAAATGGATGTCCTTTAATTTTGTTTATTAGAACTAATTAGCCATATCTTATTTATAATACTAATGAAAAACGGATGATTGTAAACTATGAAAGAATTTGATAATTAACTATAGGAGAAATATTTTTCCAGTTTGAAAACAAATTTCTATAAATATTAAAAATAATATAGACATATAATATACTGTATGATAACCAAAAATAAGAAAAATTAACATCTAACACATAAAGTTGTAGAAGAAAATGGAAAGTGACAAGAAACACCTAAAATAAGGTCTGTCCTAACAAGTTAATCGTGATTATCCATTCCACCATTAAAATAAATAAATTTATGTTGTTATTGCTGCTATGATAGCTTAAGCACAATGAGGCTAATTTTGAATTAATTAAAGTTAATTATGAAAGAAATTGATAATTAACTATAGGAGAAATATTTTTCCAGTTTGAAAACAAATTTCTAGAAATAATATAGACATATAATATACTGTAGGATAACAATAAGAAATTCACAAAACAAAAATGATTATACCTTATTTGAAGCATTTCATTTTTCTCTTCTGTTTTTAACCTTAATTCTTCCATTTCACTTTTTTTCATACTGGCATTAGTCATAGTTTGACTAATTTGTTCTAATACAGCCTTACTTTTAGTTTGTTTTTCCTGAAGTAAAATTTCCTGTTCATGAGCAGCATGTTTTAAATCTTCAACAACATACTGTGTTTCAGTAATTTTAGATATTCCAGCCTACACATAAAAAGATATTTTCACTTTAGAAAAGGTACTTCAGAGACTAAAGTTTCAATAAATTAAAAATAAAAGAGAATATAAATAAATATAAATATATAAATAATAAGGATATTGGAAGGGATTGGAAAGAATACAAACAATAAGTCTTGAGCCTCTAAAATACTGATAAACAACTAAACAGTTAACGTCTCTTCAATACAGCCATCAAAAGAGCAGAAAAAATAGTTTAATATTTGCTATTATATACTAAAAACTAATTTTTGTCTCATTTTGAGTTTCCCCCCCTTAAATATAGCACTAAAATAAACTAAAAACTACAAATCAACAATAAACACATCATTAAGATTTATTATTTTTTTTAATGAGTTTCTAATTTAAAAGAACATGTTCATTTCATTAATATTAATATTTTAATTCTTTTAGTATTTTTTTTTCTATATCGTAACAAGACTTAACAATAACTGGAAGATTTTTTTTTTTTTATAGTGGAAATATTAAGTATATAAAAATTTACAATATAATATTTATTTTAGATAATTTTGGTCTAAAGGGTATAAAGTGTACTGCTTTATCTATGATCACTAATGAACATGATGATGAACATGCACATGACCGAGGAGAAAATAGGTCATATTTACCTCCCAAGAGAGTTTTTATGAAGGGAAGGTGTGACTATGTGGAATCTCTTAACTAATTGCTACATAATGTTGTACTGGTGTTAACCTAAAAATTTCATTAGGACACTATAAATCCTAGAGGGCCACCATGTGCAATATTTACTGAATACTTTATGAATTACTCCTCTCAGAGTGTTCCTAAGCAAAATTTCCATATAACATTTTCTGTTTTGGATGAAATAGAGATCAAATTTTTTCTCTATTAATCTACTCTATCTTTTACTGTTTGAGAGTTATAAGCCATTAAATATGTCACTATTAGTTCAGAACATATGTCAAAAAACAAACTATACTCTGTCAAATGTTTTGTGAAGAATCGGAGTAACTATGTGAAATCTCTTAATTTCATGATCTGTTAGTATCATGCCGGTTGTTTACCTTCAAATAACCTTATTTGACTTTTAGAATGTCAAAGATTCAAGAAGGCCCTCATACATGACATCAACTCATTACATTAGGAACAACTCCTTCCTGAGTACTCACACATAAAATGAGAATAGATCAAAAGATTAATCATGAAAAAGTTACTGAATCCCTGGCCCCAAAGAAAATGAATGAAAGTGAATACTTTTTTTTCAGAGTACAGAAGAAAGTAAACTTCTATTTAATAAAGTAAATTACAATATTCTTGAAGCTATTAACAAACTTAAAAACCTTTCTTGATAATAATAGAGTTTTAATAGAAAAATTCATATATGAAGTCTATTTTCTTAACATAAATATATCAAATTGTCGAGGTGATTATTTTCATAATTATTCTGTTTGTCCAGAAGGCCTCGACAATGCATGTTCAGTTTGTATATAGGTAAGGTAATTGACAAGGAAAATGATTAAATAGGATGAGACTAACGGGTGACAACCATTATATCTCAGAGGATGGTAACCTCGTCCTACCGGGTATTTTTCCTGTAGGTACGAGGGAGGTATGGAAGTTAGCCCGGACGGTAGCTAGCCTCCATCATAAGTGATAGGAGAGAAGGAAAGAGGATTGAAGGAGAGATATGGATCAATGATCGATTAAGGCTTCTTAAAGACCCTAATTTATAGGCCTAGTCTATATGGCTGTGACCGAGAAGCAGTCTTTTCTTATCTGCTTCAGATAGCTTCATGTGTTACATCAGGACCTGCTCGTGTTATACTGCAGGTGTCCCGAGTGTAATTTTACGATTAAAATTAATGTGTGTGGAAAAGGGGGGCTGGAAATTGTGAGACACTTTCTGCTCATAAAACCATGAATATATTTCTTTCGTTATTTATAATGGTGTTAACCCCTGGAGGGGCAATTACGGTTAATGTGTTAGTCAATTAATCGAATATTATCTATAATAATTTGAAAACAGAATATTGGGGTCTCATGTATTTTATTGGCTTATCTGATTGTGTGACGTCTTCTAGGCCACTTTCTCGTCCAGGTGTGCTGTGGGCGAAATGGTGAAAACCATGTATCTCGCCCGATGTCTGAAAAGACATATTTCCTCTTCAAGGGCTGGCCAGTGTGTCCTGGAGCCTGGCGTGATGGTAGGGGTAGGCCAGGTCCTAGCTTGCATGATGCTTAGGCTGGGGCGGCATTGCAGTCGCAGCGTCTTCGGGGCCTTCCGGTGTTCGTGGCAAGGGGGGGCATCAGAAAATGAAACCCCGGACCCCGAATTTATATAATTTAAAAAAAAATGACAAAAATCGGATTACTTAAATCTGACATCATGCATTATTTTGGTATCGTTTATTTATTATTTTATCGACATTGCTAAGCAGTATATTCAAAAATTGATAATATGTAAAAATAACAATATGTTTTTATAAAGGAAAGTAATGTATAAATTTGAGAGCTTCGGTAAGGCTCGAGGTGCTGTGATCTGGTTGATTGGAGCTGAACTTCTTGTTCCTCTCGCTACAGAACATTGGAGATATGAAGTGGAGGTTGTTCACAAAGAAGGGAATTCAAGGAGAAAACAAGTGTATCAACAAATCATATTGATAGTTAGTTGTCAAACCATAGAATGGTGCCTTGCTGATCATCCCTACATGAATCTGCCTTCACCCTTAAACTGTAGTAGGGAATTACAAGAGAAAAATAACTAATTTTCTCATGTTATATATACCCTACCATGTGCTCCAGAGACAGTTCTTCAGCTTATTAGGTGCTCTTGTGTTAAAAGAAAGTGTGCTTCACCTTGTAAATGTCATTACAATTTAAAGTTTACTGAGGAACCAAGTTGCTTTCAAAGTGCTATACAGTGTGTAAAACAATTAATCTATTTTGACCATTTTTCTTACTTATAACACCTCCCTATGTAAAGGAACTAGTAATAGAATGGAGAAGCTGATGATGAATTAATTCATCGAAAAGACTTAAAGCTAGAAACCATTTTAAATTTCAGAAAATGTTCACTATCGCCTCATCCCACACCTCCAGTAAGCTACTAGGAAGCCTTTGAATAAACTTAATAAAAAGCATATATTTAAATTTGTAATGGCAAAATTTGACAGAACATATAATGAAAAAAAAAATATAGCTGAAATTTGGTAGCAAGTATAGTAGATGGCTCTTAAAGAGGAATCACTCTGAATGACAGAGTATGAGGTTGTTTTCAAAACTGATGAAGTCTTTCACCAAATTAGTCAAATCAAATGGTTGTTTCATTTGGAAAAAATCCAAGTTTTCTGCAGCCCTATGTTTTTTGGGCTATTTGGTGACTTAAAGGGCATCAGTTTTGAAAACAACCATGTACACCATCAGTCAAGGCGATTTCTCTTTAAGGAATACATTGTTCTGTTTTCAAAAAGTTGATAAATTATCAAACATCGAAATCACAGCCTTCTGGGTTTTTACGCCCGTTGCCCCAGTACTACTGGGGTAATACACACTTATTCTGTCGTTCTGCTGCACCCTTCAAGTCATGTTCGCTCATGTGTTCATTACCTTATCCTTCAGTGGCTTATTTGTTTTTATGCACATTCCTGGTACTAACTGTGCCAGCCAGTGTCAATCAATTCTCTTTATTTAATTCTGTATTCATCTCTGGAGATTTGCAACCTTGAAGATTTCAACATGAATCTATATCAGATTCAAATATTATTTCTTTCCACCTACTTATCTAATACACCTTACCCCATTTTCCATCTTTTATGAACCAAGGTAGACCAGACATTCAAAGGCACTGCAACAATCAACATGTATGAAATCATTATCATTTATTCAATTTATGCTATTCCTTGTATTTCCTCCTATCTTTAATTTTTTTTTTGTATTTCAATTATCCTTAATTAAACAATTTTAACTAAAATCACCTCAAATATTAACTGAAGGATTAGACAACCAAGCATACATTTTTTATTTCCCCATAAATGTTACGCCACACACATACTTACACATCCTATCAAAATTTCAGCTGTCTTTTCGTTAAATGAACATTCAAATTTTTCCACTATAAATTTAAATTTCATATATAAAAAAATGAGATGAGTATTACACAGAATTTAAAAAGATTTCTAGCTGTATGTCCTTTTGTTGAATGAATCTGTCACTAATAATGAGTGTACAGTATTGATAGTTTACTAATTATATTATTAAAGTATTTGTGTTTAAACAGGAGTACAATCAACATCTTTTATTTTTCCTAAGTAAATACCTGATGGTGAACTTTCTTTCCAGAAGTAGGATACATAATGTCACTGTGAACTAGAGTTGTAAGGAGTGAAAATGTTAATGGCCATCTGACAGGTTAATCAGGCCCGGTTCAAAAGCATTATCAGAAGAAATTGTGTTCAAGTGAAGTTCTCCAGAAAGAGTGTTATCAATGCAAGACCCATACACCATTTTCATAAGAATTTCTTTTCATGAAAAAACAGAACTCAAACTCAGAAATAACTTTACAAATGAACTGGATCTGTGTGAAACAGTATAGATTCCTGATATATCGGAAGTGCTTTCTATGTGATTGATTATGTATTCTGGCTTTACCGAGTACCATGGGAGAGGTATAAATGACATGACTTTGGGTGAAAACAGATACTCACTGGCATGAAATTAGAAAAGCTTTTCTCTTATACCTTGAAGTTGCAGGAACTAATTACCAGATTTATCAGGTTGGACAAATTTAAGAACTGTTTTTATTTTGAAATAATGTAACCATAGCCTTTCTGTTGCTCCTTTAAATGCCAAATGTATTTGAAAATTTATCAAGGAAATGGTTTTCTTCAAAATTAATAATATTGGCTGAAAGTGGTCAAGTAATAACTTCTTTGTTCTATAAGGAAGAATCTCCCTACCAAGTATCACAGACTCCACATGACCTAACTTTTTTACAGTAAGTAGCACTGAACAATTTTAGTAATTAATGTTATGAAATTGTTATTTTTTACTTTTAAACTATTTCTTAATGAAATTAAATTTTCTTTTAATAAATAATGCTATTATTAGTGGATTAATAGTCCATTTGCTGGAATGATGTCTCATGAACATCTCACAATGCTCATAAATCTTTATTTATCCAAGAGAGCAATACTGAAGTAAATTAATCAGGACATCTTCTCCTTCCTTTAACTTAATTTTTTATGCACTTTTATAATAAGGAAATCAATATTTTTAACATACATATATGGATATTAAAACTATTTCCAGCTTTTGGAAAATCAATTAGTCTATATCCCCTTTTTCTGTATCTGTTGCCAGACCTTATATTGCAACAATCTGAACATGACAAAACTTTTGCTTGTTAAATCTATGTCAAAAAGCATAATGCCCTTGTGATTTATATAGTAATAAAGAATAGATAGAAAAATTATACCCTATGTATTGATTACTTTATTTAAATACAGATTTTCTCAATAATCAAGCAGGGAGACCCCCTATAAGCAGTACTATTCAATCTAATTCATGAAACTGCAATTAGACAAACAAAAACTAATCCGATAAAATGTATATACACCCACCTTAATGAATAGTCCAGTGATACCAGGCATGTAAACATGAAACTGGAATTTTTGTGAAGAAAACACATTTTTACAGTATGAAAATGAAAAACAATATTTCTTAATCAAAATACTTCCTACTGCCAGTGATAATTTTTTTCTATTTATCTGACAATTTGTGGATATCCTATCAAGGAACTGTTGCTATTCCAAAGCAAACCAGTCATCAACCTTTTTTGTAGATTTTCGTCAGATGTAAAGTGGTGCTCAGCCAGTCTGAGTCCCATTGATGAAAATAAGTAACAATCAGAAGGAGCCAAATCTGGGGAGTAAGCCACATTGGAAAGCATTTCCTTGACCAGTTTTACTTTGTGTGTTGGTGTATTATCATAAAGCAAAATCCTTTGTTACTTTTTTTGATATTCTGGTCATTTTGTACACAAAACTTGATTCAAAACAATCATTTGTTGTCAATAGCATTCACTATTAACAAATTTGTCAGGTCTTAACAGCTCATAGCAGATCACACCCTCTGGTCATACTAAACACAAATCATTGTCTTCTTTACATAGTGATTTTCCATGCAGTCAATGTAGATGACTCACCTAATGTTTACTATGATCTTTTATGCTAAGGATTTTTTTAATATATCAACTTTTCATCACTAGTCACTATTCGAGGGAGAAATAACTTTGTTTTGTATCTAGAGGAGCAGCATTTTACTGGTAATTTTTTTAATTTTCCAGTTGTCTTTTATTCAGGTCATATGGAATCCATTTTCCCATCTTTCAGATCCTTCCCATGGCTTACAAGGATATAAGATGACTTCTCATGTCAAATTAAATTGATTCACTAGTGATTATTACCTTTGAAGGTCATCTTCATCTAACAATGTTCCAATACAAACTTTTTCAGTGGGTTTCAACATTTTTTGTTCCTGACAACAATGTTGCCACTTTTGAATTTTTTAAACCACTCATAACACTATAATTCACCAAGATCATGCTTACTATAAGCTCTAACAAGCATTCAATGTGATTCTGTAGCAGCTTTCTTCCAATGCTAACTGAAAATCAATGATGTCCATAACTTGTAGTTTTCAAGCACAAAATTTAACATATTCAAATCTATTAAAAATTATGCTGTTTTATAAAACTTGTATTGTTGTGAGTTGAAAGTCTTTATCAGATGTCAAAAGAATAAAATGGTGCCATTGATGTATTTTGATAGTAATTACATTAACAGGTAGTGCCACCGAGTAGAGAATAGACAAGGGAGGCCTTCTTCATCTTGGCCAGAAGGAATACAGCACTCACTCTCCATCTCTACAGTAGCTTCCCTTCCTTACCTGATCATATAATGTCCTTAGGTTGCAAAGTATCCTTACATTGTTTTCCAAAGTACAAGTATAAAAATAAATTAACTGGTGGCTAAAAATAGTATATATTGATCACTAAAGAGTGTAAGTGAAATAATTTAATGAATTAATGAATGAATATAGTTATATACTTATGTTTTTATTAGCCTTTATTTTATATTACAAAATAAAAAAGTCTACTTCAATTTTTGCGCAATTATCTTAAAATTTTTACAGCTTTGTGTTCACAACTATCACTAGAAAAATTACTACTAGAAAATTTTTGTCTACATACAATTATGAGAAAGAATAATAAAAATATTGAAATATTTATTTAGAAGTACAAGCCATTAAAAAATTCTCATTGATTTTAAATTTGTTCACTTGATAGAAATGGTAATAATGAATCGAAACCATATATACAAAAATTGTACAAATTTAAAATGAAAGAGAACTTTTAAATTTAGTTTGCGTTTATAAAATAAATTTAGAGCTTGAAGATTTGAATTCTTTAATTCGTTAACTGTGGTCAAATTCAAAGCGTGAAACATCGGCGTCATGATTATTATGTCTTGACAGGCATAATATTAGTTTTTAATTGGTTTTAAATTCCAAAAACTATCCTAAATTAATTGGTTTTCATGTCCAAAAACCATTAATACAGGAAAATTCTAATGAATAATTTAACGATAATCACTTTAATTCAAATAATTTAATCATTGATAAATTATCGATGAAAAGAGATCTTCATATTAGATTCTTTGTCATTTTTCTGATTGTTGCAACCAAAGGCTACACACAAACTCATTTTTTATAAATATA
>NW_027105473.1:468588-485423 GCF_000696795.3 Halyomorpha halys | reverse complement strand
TAGAACCTTGATGAACACCAATGAAATTTCTCAGAGGTTTTGTTTCCATTAAAAAATCTATTAATACAAACATATATATATATGTAGTTGACCGTAAAACTTAAATATAAGAAGATGGTCAGGGTTGCGGTCAAAAATGAACAAATAGTTTATAACTGTTTAATGGACATTTCACCCCACTTTGCAGGGCTTCATCAGGGATGTTCAAAGCGATAGGTTAAACAGACATTACAAACTCATTTTTTATTCGCAATCAAAATCTGTTGACAAAAAATATAAGCACAAACTAATAAACACAACAAAAAATCAGATGGTAAGCACTTTGACAGCAAGGAAGAATTGACAGATACAAACAGGGAGGGGGTAACTTGACACATTTCTCTCTCACTATGTCCACTCTAGGTCATTCTATACTCGGTGGGTAACACCAGGTATGAGCAAATTTGGGTTTCATATCAACAGACCTGGTAGATACCCATATACCAACATGTATTAGGAGTTCATTGGCTATGAGATATATTGTTATTCAAAGCACCTCCTAAGCAACTCAGTTAATGACTTAACTAGCAGTAAATTCCATCAAGAGTTTCAAATAGCATAAGAAAAAATATATGTGACAATCTAAAAGGATGACTATTATTTAATAAATAAACTTATTTAAGAAAGGTTACTGTCTAATGAAATATAATTAAAATCTTACCCTAAGCTGCTTTTGACGATTAAACAAAGATTCTTCTTTCAATTTTTTCACTTTTAAAAATGTTTTAATAAAAGTATAAAATGAAAAAGGAGTGACTTTGATGTTTTGTTCTGTTTTCTTGTGTATTTGAACAATAGTTTGAATCATCAATTCCATATTGTAATTATTTTGAGGAATCACTTCATTTTGATTATCAAACCTAAAAATTATGAACTCAAAAATGAAAACAAAATTGGAAGTCATATTTTTACTTTATAAAAAAAAAAAAGAAAATGTGTTTAGACTTAAAACCATATTCCAGTCAAACCACACATACTTGGTGAACAAAAGTTTCAACTGTTAAAAGGATATTCTAAAAATACAGTTTTGTGGTGTTATTACTTTTTTCCTCAATTATACTAAGTATATTAATCTTTTTTTAATAAAAGAAGTTAGATCCTGGCAGTGGAATAAGTATAACATAAGAGTGACGAGACTTTGCATCAGGTGTCATCATAATTTCATGGCTAGGGTGATTAAAATCATTATCAGCATAACAGTATGTCTGCAGAGTGATTCGTGAAATTTGGTGACATTCGGCCCAAAAATAATAACAATATTTGCAGATAAAACTCAGTGTTATCACATCACCAAATCACATGCTATGAGGCTACGCCAAACGGTTTCATTTCCCACATACAGGTGACACTTTTTTCCAGGCTTACAAGCATTATTTAACGTTCTACAGATCTGGTCATTCTTCACGCCTGGCTGCGACCAAATCGTCGTTATTCTACGCCCATACGTGCTGCACTCAACTTTGAGCAATCCAGTGGTCCTTGTCTTCCATACAATCTGCCCCCTCTTGTCATTTATCATGTCCTCCAGTTCCTCTATATCTACTGGTCTTCGTTCCTCTATATCTACTGGTCTTCCTTCCTCCAAGCTCTCGTTAGACAAAGATTCCTCCCTATCCTCTTCCTCCGCCACATTATGTTCTTCCTTTCCCGGTGTCCACTCCTGCAGGAATTGTCTAGATGGTTTTCTGGCCTCCTCTTCTACTGCATTTACAGTAATTGTTTGAGACAACCAATCGGCTACCACATTTTCTTTTCCTGGTTTGTATATTATTTCCATGTTATATTGTGCTAGGAGCTCCTTTCAAATGCATAATCCTAGCCAACGATTCCTTCAACTTCCCCACCCATCGAAGAGGCATGTGGTCAGTGTGTACCCTAAACCTTCTGCCAAACACATAAGGTCTAAAGAGGTCAACAGCCCATACTATTCCCAAGAGCTCATGTTCCAACGCACTGTATCTGGTTTCCGTCTCTGTTAGGCGTCTACTGACATATGCCACCGGGTGATCTCCCCCCTTTACCATCCTGAGACAACACCGCTCCCAAAGCATACTCACTCGCATCTGTAGTGATAGTGAATTGCCGAGTGAAGTCTGGGAAAGCAAGCACCTGTTGCAGCTTCTCCATGCATTGCCTGATATTGTCTTCCACCAGCGGAGTGATGATCACCTTCCTGCCTTTCTTCAGAAGGTTGTTGAGTGGGAGAGGTACTCAGCCATTTCTGGCACAAATCTCCAGTAATAGTTTAATGTTCCCAGCAACCTCCAAACTCCCTTCACATCCCTAGCCAATGTCATCTTCTGTATAGCTGCAACTTTATCTGCGTCGGGTTTAACTCCTTCCCTGAAAATCGTGTTGCCCAAAAAATTTATTTCTTCCTGCCCAAACAATGATTTCTCTCCCGATAATTTGAGCCCGAATTGCCTGATTCTCTGGAATACACTGTGTAAATGTTTCACATGTTCGTCTTCCAACGTTCAATTTCCCTTAAAAATTCGTCCATTAGGCGCTGAAAGGTTATGGGAGCATTTTTGAGTCCAAAAGGCATTCTTGTAAATTCGTACTGGCCCATCTCAAAAGTGAATGCCGTCTTATGTTGATCCTTAGGGTGCATTTTAATCTGATGATATCCGGCCTTCAAGTCCAATGTGCTGAATACCGTTGACCCACTCAGCCTGTCCAAAATATCTTAAAATCTGGGGATCGGATACTTCTCGTCTATGGTATTCTTGTTGAGCTTCCTGTAATCTATCACCACCCTATACTTTTCAGTAATTTCACCACGCACGCTCTTCTTTTTTACCACCCATATTGGACTATTGTACGGGGATGTACTATCAATAATTATTCCCTGGCGTTTTAAACTTTGAAGTTCTTCCCGGATGTGGTGAAGTAGCGCCGGCGAGTATCTCCTCTCTTTCACATAAGTGACCTTGTCTTGTTTAAGTGTGATCTCATGGACGGTCTTCCCAGGTGCCACAAGCATGTCTCCTTCTTTAAAAAAAATATCTTCATATTCCCTCTTAAGCCTCTGTCTTCAGTCCTCAGCCTGATTGATTGCTCCAACCTGTTCGTCCTCGGTTTTTCCTTGTCGGTGAGATTTGTACATTAACCCCCCAACTTAATTCTTCATTTTTCATAAATAAGAAATATTCTTAACCCAAGCACCCACCTTCCCTAGCAGGTCACACCCCACAATCACTTTGTATCCCCTCGGCATATTCCCTACAATATGTACCGGCAATTTCTCTCTACTAAATCCCCATCGGGTCAAACCTATCTCTACCTCCACCACTACCACACAATGGCCACCCAGGGTGGCATTCCTGAATCGGGTGTGCCCTCTCTCCACTACACAGTTTTTCTAGGGCTTCAAGGCACATGATGGTGTTGGAACTGCCGATGTCCACCAGGTACTTCACTCCTGGTATCTCTATTATAGGTAGACCGCTGCTCTTCTCCCTCACATTATGATTCAGCAGTGCTGACATCCCCTACAGATGCCTCATGTCTTCCTCTCTCCAGTTCCTCGCCTTCATCCACCTCCCTGTTCCCTTGTTTCCATCCTCCTGTTTCCACTCTGTCCTCTTGACTTACTCGGTTCCATGGCTCTTCAGCTTCTTCTTTGGTCTCCGATGTTCCCGATGCTTCCGTGGATTCACCTGATGATCAACTAAACCTCTGGTTGCTTCTCCGTATCTGTTGGGCGTTGATTTCCATTGGTTCGCCCCAGCCCACATCTCTTCTTCGGTACATGTATGGGCATTGTTTAGCTATGTGTCCCTCATTTCTGGATTTGAAGCATCTCGTATTTGGGCAATGCGCCACTAAAAATGCCCAATCTTTCCATAACCGTGACACTTACGGTCCTCCCGCCGACCATTGTTTCTGGGTTTAGCTAGGCTTCTTCTATTTTCTTGGTCACTAACTCTCTCTCTTCTACCCTCTACGTGTTCTCTCCTCCTCCAAGGGTTGAGCAGGTTTCTGGGCCATTGGTATTCTATCCGGGTCCACCCTGGTTCTTCTGTTTCCATTCGGGCCTCCACCTCTCTAGCACTTGTTTCTATTAGATCTTGAGCACATTTCACAAACGAGTGGTCTCTCAGCATTCCCTCCTTCTTGCCCAGTTCTTTTGCCAACTGAATCTTCAGTACCATAGATAGGAATTGCTTCCGACCCTATACTTGGATTGTTTCCATCATCTCGCTGAGTTTATCTTGAATTCTGTTATAGCATGCCAGTTCTGCGGCATACTGCCCACTAGACTGTCTCAGTTTTTTCGTTTCTCTAATCATCAAGAATATATCCTCCTCTGGGGTCCACTGTCCTCCTCCGAATGCCTTCTTTAATCTTTCTTTGATGACCCTCCAGGGGGTCTCTTCATCTGCCTGAATCAGATTTAGGATACTTATTCGGCAGACCGCTGCTTTCAGTGCTTTCGCATCCTCGCTGTCTAGTAGATCCTTCGACATCTTCACTTCTATTCGCCCTATTAGTCGATCGCCCCCTTTTAAAAAATGATTTAATTCTCTGGTCTCTCCGGTGAATTTTTCTAGGTCCGACACCGCCTTCCTCAGGTTCATTTTGGTTCATATTCTCCTGGTTCAGAACTGCTCTTCTTACTATTCCGTTACTGGTCATAATTCAAAGAGAAGAATGAAAAGAAAAAAAAAATTCTTTTAGATTGAAAATTACTCCAGTATCTAAAGGTCCCGGGTTTCAGCACCAGTTAAGTATCGGCGAAAACAAAATGTCAAAAAAGAGAAGAAGGAATAAGATCTAACACGCTTGAACTGCTGTAACATACTGGCTTTATTGGGTTCAATACATCTCTTTATATACATTCGATCAGCTGATCTTCTCAGTCAGCTGACATCGAACAGCTGACTCAGACAGTAACTATATATATTATATGTAGATATAATAAAAAAATCCTTTAGTAATATTATCTATAGGATATCATATATTCTTAATGTAGAACAAACAATTTTTTCATTAAAATCGATAAATAAGTGAGACTCTTTTAAAATTAATACTAATATTAATATTAATACTTTAGAAAAATTCTTTTAAAAAAAATATAAAATAGTATTTATTACCTAGACATTAAAACAGATGGAATAAGGGTCATGGCTTCCTCTGATATTTTCCTCATATAAATCAAATAACAATTTTTGTAAATCACAGGACTTTTTCTAATCCTTTGGATGAATGCTTTATTCTCTACATCAAAGGATAAAATAAGATGAAAGTTTTCCTTGATTCCTAAAAATATTAAAAACCATAAATAAAAGGAATTCCATAAAGAACAGTAGGAAGGATAATAGTTTTGTAAATTTTAATTTTTAAGTTTTTCCATAGAAGGCACAAGCTAAGCAGTTTCAAAATTGGAAAAAAGCAAAGTAGAGAGGTGTAACAACTGAGGGTTCAAATTACAATGGCACAAGCATATGCAGGAGAAAGTTGGCCAAGCCCTCAAGTTCCTATGGGCCTGTAAAAGAGCAGAAGGCAAGACTAAGGGGCTTAAACCCAGATTGGTTTACTGGCTGTAATATACAGCCATTAGACCAATGGTTCGATATAAAGCCCTAGTAAGGTGGCACAGGGTCAATATAGATATGTCAAGGAACCTCTTTGGAAAACTGCAGAGGTAAGTGTGTCTGATGATTCTGGTGCTATAAGTACCACTCATACAGCAGCAATGAAAGACATGCTTAGTCAGACTCCACTGGACTTGGAGATCCAGGAACAAGCCCTAAACACTATGAATAGGCTTATTAAACAAGATGCAAAATCCAAAGCCCTGATGTTGGTAGGACGAGAAAGATTATTCGGCAGATAAAGGACAGCTCTCAGAGGAATAGAGGACAGCTTTCAAACGCTTAAATTTGCAGATATAAAGATACTAGATTTAGTGTAAATATAGATAGAACTAAAATCTATAAACCAAACAATGGTAATAATTGCTACACAGATGGCTCGCTTATAGCCCAAGGCTCAGGAGCTGGCGTCTGGCATGATGATAAAGAAGGTATATCTATTTCCCTAGGGAAGTATACGTCAGAATTTTAATCAAAAATACTAGCCTCATATTTATTTTAGCCGGAAATACTCTTTTCTTCTTGACTGCAGCTTTGCCCGTCTTCATACAATTCACAAAAGTCAATCATTTACATATGATAATAATTTTTATTTATGTTTATGTTGGACACATGTGTGTCAAGCCAAAGATACAAGGAACATCAAATACACTTTTCAACACGTTCTTTGATTCTGAATAGCTTTTGAAGATTTCTTCTATCTTTTCAAAATTTCTGATAGCTATAAATTGTTAGAAAACAAAGTAATTTTTTTTTTGGAGTGGCCAGATCTATCTTGGGAATCCACAATTGGAGAGCTGCGGCAACCATTAGAGAGGACTGGCGGACAAAGTTGCGGGAGGCTTTGACTCTAAAAGAGCTGTAGCGCCACAGGTGTTGATGAAAGTAACTTTTTCTGTTTATAGATTCTCAATTACAGTAGCAAGACAAATAAATTTTGATTTATATAAACCTTATTAGCTAAGTCTAGCAATTGTATTTCAATTCAAAATAGTTAAATCTTAACTTGTTAACTTTTCCTTTGAGTGGATCTATAACAGAAGAGCCACACTAATATTCACAAATAAGCATAAGTGGTTTATAAGGTTATATAACCCTTGCGGAAAACAGAACTAAGTAAATATTTTTGTGCTCAGGAATATGATCGAGGAGCTTTGGAATAGAGCAAGAAACAGGTATCTCGCTTTGTCTGGAGTCACCTACGATTTCGTTCCAAAGTATTGATGTGGGAGATCTTCGGGACAAAAAAATATGATTGCCTCAATTGAGGCAGTTAAATCAAAATAACAAGATCCAAAAGGTATTGTAGGAATAAATGGCATGAGTAGAAAAACTTTCCCTATGGTATGAGGTATAAAACACAGAGCCTGTCTTAGTATTCTTCTTTTCATCATATTTATGTGTGAAATTCAAAAGATATGCAACAGAAAGCCAGAGAGATCTATAACAGGGAAGAAGAACTGAAGAATAATATTAATACAATCATAACTTATTCGCACAAATTGTTCGAGAATCATTTGTAGGAATAATTATTCTGGGCCAATGAGTTTCAGATGATAGAAGAAAACTGCAATGGGCCCTAGTTGAATGGGAAAAAAGAACTTAGGAAAGGGATGGCAATAAACTCCACAAAAAGTACAGTCCTGGAGATTAGCAGGACAAGGAGAGGAGCTTCTGATACTCAAACTGCATTGGAGTAGAGTAAGCAGGGAATGCTATGTCCAACTCTTCAAAATTTGCAAAATAAATTTTATTAAAATCAAAATCAGTAAGACTATAATGTTTATTTGTCATTAATTAAGTTCAGGCAAGCAGAAAAACATTCTCTAATCTTGTGAAGTTGTCAGTACAGACCAGAAGGTACAGACTGAATGAACTGAATCCCAGGAATGATTAAGGAATTCATCAAAGCATACCAGCAAGAAATGGCATTTATAAAGAAGAAGCTTAAATATCATAGGTTGGTTATCAATAGTCAAAGAACTTTACAACTAATAAAGAATGGATGAGAGAAAGAAAGAAATCAAAGCATTTCTGAACTCCATCCAGGAGTAGCTAGAAAATCCATACAGGAAAAGATTAAGAAATGAGACTGTAATGGCTCAAATGACTATAATGGTGCTAGTAGGCTCTACCGGCAAAACATAAGCAACCATTTAACCAGTGCACTAGTCCCCCAGAAGAACCCTTAGAAGAAACCTGAAATCCAGGTTTCCTCTTGGAAGAAATCCGAAGTCATTTCAATCGTAGAGTGACCAAACACAATTAAATTATATTTTTACTAACTCATTACTATTGATTAATCTATACAAATGCTTAAATATTAATAAATGTAATGTTTTATCAAAATAACAAAACAGATATGTTCGGTAACATCATAAATAAATATTAGTATTAAACAACTCATGACATCATTATCGGACATGGATATAGATCCCAGGCAACAAGTAGATACAGAGCTCTTCTATGTGTGCTTTTTAGTATTTTTTAGAGTTACTGCAATATTCTTCCACATTTCTTTCCAAATATCCACAAGTTCTAAAGACTAGTTCCTCTTAGGCTTGTTCATGCTAAATAAGGAAATTGGTGCTCTCTGCTAACCTTAATCTTTTCCTTTACAATGTCAGGAGATTGGCTACCTCCAGCATTGTGGTAATGTTGAAAAATTGGTGCCCTTTTGGTTATTGAGAATATGAATGAGCACACAGTATCGAGGCCTTCGGAAAGAACATGTTAACCACACTCGAATCATAAAAGGGCTGAGAGAAGTAAACAGGAATACTTTCACATCCATGAAAGAAAATTCAACTTATGATAAAGATGGAATCCCACTCAAGAAATAACTGTAGAGGATAATTCTAAGCCCAATTACAAATTAATATACTTGAAGTTTCGAAGAGATAAACTAATCCTTTATTAATTTTATTTTTTATCTATTTTATTAAGTGGTAAGATGTATACTACTCACGTTTTCTTAAGTATTGTGTAGCAGAACCTTCAAAAGAATTGTCAGAATCACTATAATTCAATAAACCTATTAGATTATTGTATTCATCTACACTGTATAAACCTGGAACCTGGAATATAATAAATAAAGCTATAATATTTAACAAATCACATTAAACAAATATATCCTAATGACAATTTTTCTTTAGAGCTTTGATTCTTCTTTTTACATCTACATAACAATATAAATAAAAATTAATAATTAAATTCACATAACTATTACTAAGATTAATTATCAAGCTGGGGTGAGACAATATACATAAAAATTAATAATTAAATTCACATAACTATTACTAAGATTAATTATCAAGCTGGGGTGAGACAATATAAATAAAAATTAATAATTAAATTCACATAACTATTACTAAGATTAATTATCAAGCTGGGGTGAGACAATCAACCAAACTGGGGTGCCATAGACTTTTTTTACTATGCCCTAGCTGGTAATTTCTGACATACAGGGGAGGGGGGCAATTACGCAAATTAACAGAAATTATCAATAAATAGCCATGTATAAATAAAGCAGAAATAAAACAAATACAGCAGTAGAACAGTTTGATAAAAAAACTAACAAATAAATTTAAAAAAAACTAATACATAAATATAAAAAACATATAAATGAATAAATAAGTTAAAACACACAAATAAATAGGTTATAAAGTTAGGCAAAAACCAAAAAAAAAGCAGAAATGAATAATATTTTCCGTCAAGATCGCTATATCCCCAATGCTAACACGTAGGTTTTCTAAGAAGCTTCTAGTTCTATTTGGTATTGTCCAGCGAGACCCAGAACAGATGCCCCTCACAGTGAACTCTTTTTCTCTCTGAATGTTTTTTGGTATTTCTCTTTAAGGAAAGGGATGCATTTTTCACAAATTTCTTTATTTTCTCTTGCCACTCGGTGCATAATTAAGTTTTATAACGTTCACCCATTCTAACCCTGAGAGTACCTGCTTCTCACACACATATCTATTAGCTCTCAGGGTCTCTTTGAAATGGTGAACACCCCACCGCCTGCAATTGGCCCATTCGACAGACGCTGGGAAATAGACCGATGCTGCAGAGGAGCCTCCCATTGGCAGCAGATCAGATCTAGTCCTCGATACTTCCTGGGTGCTTATAACATTACTGAATAGTGTCAATAACATCAAGAAAAACCATCGCACAATCCTCCTTCTTATTTTGGCATATTTTTTTAGATCGATTTTAGGATTGTATCAATGATTCTGGCACCAACGTGTGTTCCCATCAGACCTTTGATGAAGCCCCTACCAATTGCTCTTGACTTATATCCATCCATTGAAACCCACCCAAACCCAAATCTATCAGATCAGTCTTGACACAATCTTTCCACCTACTCTTTGGTCTAAACCTCGGACGTTTAGGGAAACTAATCCCTACAACCTTGCATGCCCATCTTATACGCTCCAATGCTATAACCTGAATATTTGCCAGGTGCAATTCCCTCAATGCAGCATTGTATAGCCTTCTAAATTTTCCAGTTAATTCATCCTTTTTGGGTTTAAATATTTTACGAAACACGTCATTTTTATAAAACATAAGGCACTGTTCTTACCTTAGTGTATGGAAAGCGCCTTAAGTATTTTTTTTAAAAAAAGAATTACATAAAATATTCAGACCCAAAAAGGATGAGTTAACCGAAGAATTTAGAAAGCTACTGTCGGATTTAATTATCCGATATTTTCGGTTCTTTTTTTAAATTTGTATAAAGTCGGGGTAGGGAGTCTCATTTTCTGATGCCCCCCCTTGCCGCGGACATCGGAAGATCCCGAAGATGCTGTGACTGCAATGCCGCCCCTACCATCACGCCAGAATCCAGGACATGCTGGCCAGCCACCAATCGAGATTGACGCACAGACACACCCAGCGAGTTATGATAGAAAACATCCAAATTATTTTCATCTCCTAAACGATGCATTCTAGATGCGTACAAAGGGGTGTTTCTTGTAGAAAATTTAATGCTGAATCGAATCCCGCAACAATGAAGGCGATCGGATGAACAGGGAGCGAGTTATGATCGAAAACGTCCAAATTATTTTCATCTCCTAAACGACGCATTCTAAAAGCGTACAAAGGGGTGTTTCTTGTAGAATTTTTTCTGACACCAGACGAAGATTCATGGTTTTAACCATTTTGCCCACTGCAAACCTGGACGAGGGAAGTGGCTAGAAGACGTCACCAGATAAGCACCAAATTTCTATTACCCATGAGACCACCCATGATCTGTTATTATCTTATATCGTCAAAATAATTATTCAGCTAACATACTAAACCAGTTTGCCTTCTCAGGGATTTCACTTGGTCTTTTCAAAAATATATACATTAATCACCAGAAAAGTCTCACAATTTCAACTTGTTCCACACTAATAAAAATTCAACATACACCCAGGATACCTGAAGTAAGAAATGGACAGGTCCTGATGTATACAGCTACAAAACTCCGAATTGAGGAAACTGCATTCATTAAATATATTTTAGAAAAAAGTAATTGATTCATTTTAGGGATAGAAAACTTAGTTCTATAAATCATTTAAGATTAATACTTCAGATAAAACAACAATAAGAATATTAATTTATTCTTGAAGAAAGAGGTTGCATTTACCTCACCAGTTGATATAACACAATTTAACATGTCATAAATAGAATCTTCCATAAATTGAAAATCTTCAATTAAAAAATAGCACTCTTCCCCCTTTATTCCAGTAATTTGTATGATCTGTAAAAAATGAAGCTATTTAAATTCAATAATTATATTTTTCACTTAATCATTAATATTTAAACATTTGAGTTAAGTTACTACTATTTTCAAATTTAATATAGCAATACTAGAATACATTTACAAAGTTTACTTAAAATAGCTAAAATAATATTGAGTTATATACTGTTCTGGATGATTAATATTTTTTATGGTCTATAATTAAATGAGATTAATTGTAATATATTTATTTATAACTCTGTGATTCCACACTATAATACTTCTATTTAATGAAATTTTCCCCTATTCATTCTCTCTTTTATTTTTTCAAAATCAAATTGCTGATGATTATACTTGCTTTAAATTAAAAAAACAAAACTAAACTAATCTCCAATGTTAACCAAAGGAATAACTTTTATTACTTTTACAGTTCTTATGTGAGTCCATACACATGCACAAACTCCCATTGTATATTTTAATATAAAAACAAATTTTAACATCAACCTACTGAATTCCAAAAAATAAATATATATATTGTAATATGCTCTTTTTGAGTAAATAGTATATTTTGATGTATAAAGGATTTTTAATATGTTTTTATTTTATGTATCATTTTAATATTGTTCATTTGTTTTGTTGAACCAAAAAGTAAGGTAACCAATTTTCATCCTCTATAATAAATTTGTGATTAAAAAAAAAAGCCTTCAAAAAGTCCGTTGAATCAAGGCCATGTTGAGCAGATTCAAATATCATAAAAACTATTTTAACTCTTCCTATCATAATTGAAAATACAGTAAATTTAAGAAAAAATAGAAGTCAAGAAATAGTGCTAAAGAATAATATTCAGAAAGTAAATCAACTCCAAAAATCCCTAACTGTTGTGCGACAATCGATGTTTACATGGAACATGGAGGCAGGTTTTGGTTTTTGGCATTCGTTGTTTGGGCGCGCAGGGAAAATGATGTTTCCAGGATGAGGAGATCCTCATCAATTTCTGTCCAGCAAGGGTGGACAGTTTGAAAAAGCAAGACAACCCAGAAGAATAAGGGACTCTGAATTTGGATTGCCTGGTGAGAGGATGTCCGTCGGCTGAAAGCGGGAAAGTTTGGAAGCCATTGTTGTGAGAGAGACATAGCTTTTTGGAAGGACTGGAAGCCATTTTTGACGTTAGGGCATAGCATTATAGAAAAGAAGATACCAAGAATCATCAAAAGAAGATTGTGAACTTGATTAGTTTTGTGATACCTAAACAAATCCTTTTTTGTGAAACCTGATAACAAAAATTTAAATACATGTGTAATAGAGATATTAATTTAATTAAGTGTTAATAGTAAAAGTGTCTGTTTCTGATTGCCTAGAAACCTGCCCTGAGATTAAGAGTCTATTATATTATAAAATTCTATTATCTATTTAATATTAAAGTTTTTAATTTGAACCCAATCTATCTTTTAAATATCAGAATTGAGTTTAAAAATATCAAATTTAAATTTATTTTATTTTAAAGAATTTTTAAATTATTACAATACATATTAACAAATTATCATACATTTTTCAAATCATTTTTAAAGTACTTTTCTGAATACATTTCGCCAAATTTTGGCATATAAATTGGAATATTTTGTCTTTTAGATATTATTTTCACAGCTGTCTTTCTTCCACTTCCAACCTTTCCTCCCATTAATACACAACCACCAGGTTCAGTCAGTACATTCTCAATTTTAGCAATTTGATTCAAAAGATCAACTGTTAAAATAGGCATACCATATTCATCATCTGTTTCTGAAAATCAAATAGGTAGGTAAGTAAACAAAATATATTTAAATATAGAATTTTTTTTTTTGTTTTAAGATACCAACCATAACCTAATAAAGATTTCTGTATTTCATTGAACCAATCGCTCCTGCTGGTTTTTTTAAACAAACAATTCATTTTTCCTGTTGTGTAACAAACATGGAGGTCTGTTTCATAAACATTAGCAATTATTAAAAAACAAAAACACATTAAATAAAAACCTTAAAGTATAATAAGTGATACCATTAGAACTTGAATAATCCAAGACATTAATTTTTTGTAACTTTGACTCCAAAAATGTTTCTAAATTTTTACAATCTTTTTCACAGAAAAGTTTATCTACAAAGAGTCTTCTTGATTCATTTAACACAGCCTTAAAAAAAAAAAAAATGATTAGAAAAATAAAATTTCACTAATTCTTATATTCATAATAGTTAAAAAATATGTTAAAAACAAAAACTACCAAAATAAGTAGGATAAATTTAGTAGGAATTCATGAAGTTATAAAATGTTCACTACCAAATGCCAAATATTTATTAACAATATGAATTAAGAAAACAGTTAATTTAATAAACCAGAATTTCTTAAATTATTTGGTGGTTAGGATATAATTAAATTAAAACTGCGGGAAAAAATATTACAATACAATAGAAGTTACAAGGAGAGGACCCCTGTGTCACCTATGTGTGACCTAGATTTTATAGGATATATTAATATAATTTAGGCTTCAAAATATTGGATACCCTGGAATATTGGGGATCAAAATGCCCCAGGAGTTCCAAAAACAAAAATAGGAAAGACATATGTGCAAAACACATTTTATTTCATAGCTCTAGTTCTAATTCAGATAAAAAAATGACATTATTATTATAATGTTCACATTGCACAGCAGAATAAAATATTCAACAAACTCTTATACCACCCCCTTTCTCCTGTTCTAGTCCAGGAACCTGTAGTCTGAAAAAAAATAAAAGTTGGACATTTTCTCTGATCCATAGAAATAGTTTTTTTGAACTAAAAACAATAACCTTGGTTTCTTCTTGTTATTCTTCCAAAATGAAATGTTATTGTTATTATTTTAGTTAATGAATAATTCAAAAAATTATTACTTTTTGAATACTGAATTCTAAAATGGCAAATATCTTCGAATTTTAATGATGTCAAAATGTGCTTTGCAGAGTCTTTCATAACTTTTTAATTACTATAAATAAGACTATTAAAAATTAGGTGTTATCTGCAAATCACAAGCTTTTTCTTCTGATCATGTAAAAATTAAAAAGCAGTTGGTGGAACTATAGAAGTATACAAACTACTTTTTTCCCAGCATTTGGCCATAGGAAGTATTTGAGCCATTTTACACTCAACATTAGGTACAACAAGTTAATAGCTCACAGATTACTGTTAATAAATAAGTCTAGATATTTTTTCAGTTGGAAAAGAAAATACCCTTCTTAACAATTATAATCAATGAAGAAAAATAATTGCATAAATCATTCAGATTATAAAGTTAATATTTTCATAATTTAAGTATTACCTCAGATAATTTTTCTCTTGTGTCAATGACATATCTTGACAAATTTTTGCACCACTTAGATAAATCTTTAAGATTGAAGAGATGTACTTGTGTTGAAGTATTATATTTGCTTTGTACCTAACAAAAAAAATTTTTTTAGATAAACGTAAAAAGTATTGATAAAATTTCTACAAATATAATGTATAGTATAATCAGTTTAAAATTTTATTGTATAATGAACAAATTACAAAATAAACAGATATATACACCTCAAAAAATAGGACACGGTTGCTTCAGGACTTATCTTATCAGCTTCAAATTGGATGATGAAACATCATGCTTAATTAGTAATACTATGGATCAGACATTAGGACATATGGTCTTTCATTACCTGAGCTTCACTAAAGAAAATAAAAAGCTGAACAGATCTCTGGGATATGAAACTCAGTACCAAAAAAACGTAGTATAATTATGAAAACTGTAGGGAGTTGTCATTATTATTGTTATGCAGTGGTTGATCAGGACAGTTATGTTGGTGAGAAGCTCTGAATCCAGGAAGAAGAAAGCAGTGACCTGGGGATGACAAACAAGCAGTCCGCTGAAGACGTAGGATTATAATCGAACTGAATTTAATATCTGGGATTTTGAAACTTTGACATTTCAGAGGTAAAAAATAATTTATGAGAAAAATCAACTCTAGAATGAACTACATCAAAAAGAGTCCAAATATGATTAAATTGTGAAGTAATACCTCTAAATTGAATTATGAGAACCATAATACAACAGTCAAGTAAATACATAGCTCTTATGAATACATTTAAATTTGTAGCTATTCATTATTTTGTAGCACAATATAGTTTTATTTATTATATCAGTGTTTTTATAATTTATAAATGATTGTAATTTTTATCTTGCAATAATTGTGTATAGTCTTTCAAAATAATTATTCATAATAGTTGATTTAGGTATGTTACCATATTTGCTCGAATATAGGTCAATCTTGAATGTGACTTGACCCCTATTTTAAAAAAATTTACAGGAAAAATTAATATACTACACTACTACTATACTATTTGACACGGTTGACCACAACATCCTTCTTACCAAACTACGAAATCTTCCTCTATCTAACAGTGCTTTGTACTGGTTTTAATCCTTCCTTTCCAATTGTTCCCAGTATGTAGTGATTAATAATAAACCTTCATTAGTGACCTTCCTATCCTTATCCAACATTCTCAATACTATTTGTACGCTGATGATTTCCAAATTTACCTTTCCTTCCCACCTTCTGACCTATTAGTTGCCACGGAGAAGTTTCAAGAAGACTTAAATCAAATTAGTCACTGGGCACAAGAAAACAAGCTTAAGTTGAATGCAGAGAAGACTAAGGCAATCGTAATAGGATCCAGTCACCTCCTGAAAACTATTCCTCATTTTCCAACCTTATCCCTAAACAACAATCCAATACAATTCCATCCATACCTTAAAAACCTTGGTGTCACCATAAGCCAAACTCTCTCCTGGAAAAATCACGTCTCCGATATTTTCCGTTGTACCTTCTCCACCCTAAAGCGTTTAAATTACCTTTGTTATCTACTTCCTTTTGAAACCCGTAGACTCCTGGTTACTTCCTTAATATTCCTCCACTTTGATTATTGCAGTGTAGTTAGGGGGTGTCTCTGGGGACCTTAATGCAGAATTAAAATAGTTAAATAATTATGGGATCCCCAGGAACGCCTCTGTCACCCGATTTTATAAAGAGTTGAAATGGTTTTATCCCTCCTTCCATTGTAAATATTTTCTTGCTTTCGAAGAAGAATAAGGGACTCTTTGTTTGGATCGCCAAACAACACACTTCAGTGGATGAGAAGTGAGTTGAAAACATTTAGAGGACCAAGGCTTTGTTTAAAGACAGTATTAGTTTGTGAAATAGAAGTCATCAAAAACCATCAGTCATCATAGAAGAGCATAAATTGGTTAGTGTTGCACAACAAAGAATTTTAAGTATATTTGTAAAAGTAGATGTTAATTAAGCTAAGTGTTTGTTTTGATTGCTTGGAAACCCGCCCTGAGATTAAGAGTCTATAATATTATATGTAATAAAATAAAAATTTTCATATTTATTTAATATTTGATCTTTTCATTTAACCTTTTCCTCTTCAAAACTATA
>NW_027105473.1:438494-468468 GCF_000696795.3 Halyomorpha halys | reverse complement strand
CTTTTTATTTATTATCAGAAATGTTAGTTATCTTATGATTTATGATATGACATATGGTTTTATTTTATTTGTTCTATTCTTATTTTATATATTCTTTTAATTATTGTTGCTCATTTTTATCTTTTCAAATTCATTATTTTATAATTTCATTTTGTATTTTACTCTAACGTTCTAAAGCCTAATTTTGACGCCTGTATATTATCTAAGGGATCAATCCCAGAATAAATAAATAAAGAATATTTTGGTGGCATGATTAACGTCTTGAGCAGCAATAGTTGACGTTTGCAAAGAGAGTGTTTGAAATGGGTTTGCCACTGTCGAAATTATTATCAACATTTTTATTTCTTTAATATATTTCTTTCAAATCTATTTGTAATTATAATTCATTTAAAGTTTCATTATTTTACATTTGTTTTAGTGCCCCACCCATTTGAAACCTCTCGCCATATGATCAATTACAATTAATTATGAAGAACTTGTGTGTTGTTATCTAAAAAAACTGAACGTTTATGTATATAATAATTGTGATTGTGTTTTTTTTTAATTTTTAAGTATGAAAGTTGTTTTTTACGATAATAGAGACCAAAAGATTCATCTTTATTATTATATTATAGAAACACGCCCAAAAGTGGTGACCCCGAACGTAAGTTTATTATTCATTTTTCGTATTAATTTTATTGAACTCTAGTGAATCATGCATGGGCACAATTTAATCGCCCTGCTAAACGGTGAGGAGGAACAAAAGGAATTAGTGGAATCGGCGAAAATACCCAACGCATTGTCTCGGCTACCCACATTTTATTCTACTATTTTAGAGGGTTACCTGAGGGAATGCAAGCAACCTTAGCCGCCACAGATCACACGGATTCCACGAAGCTGGCACATATTGCGGATAAAATAGCGGAAATCGAGCAGCCCTCAAGTAATTTTATTATGGGGAGTCATTCAGCACCTGCTTCTTCAAGGATGGAAGACATTAAGGTAGCGATTGATGACCTAACTGTGGAATTAGCCACTCTGAAAATGCTAATGGGATCCAGGATTGGCCACTGCGATAACAGGTCGCCCAACAGGGATCGCAGGGCTTCAAGGAGTAAAAGTGGACGGCGTTTCTGCTTCTACCATAACAGATTCAGAGTAAGGGCTACCAAGTGCCATCAACCTTGCAGTTGGAAGACAGCTGGGACTTTAAACTAGAAGCAGCGACGAACGAGGCGGGTTTCGTCGCCGAAATACCAACCGCCTTTTTATTGTCGAAAAAATCGGACCAGATATCTGGTAGATACAGGAGCCACTATATCTGTCTTTCCGGAGAAGAACAAGAAAGTAAAGCTGAACATGCAGTTCACTTTGTATGCGGCCAATGGCACGCCCATTCCCACATATGGAAGCATAGTCCAGAACCTCGATCTCGGTCTTCGGCGTAAAATTACATGGAGGTTCATAATAGCAACCGTGAGTCATCCAATCATTGGTGCAGATCTACTATATCACTATAATATTATGGTAGATCTCACTGGATGTCAGCTGGTGGACCAGAAAACAGGATTGACGACACGTGGAAGATTAGCTAAGGTGACCTTTGAGACCTCCACCTCTCAGGCGTGGCCATACATTCCTAAGTCCATACGAGAAGAAATCTTCCACCGCCTGCATGGACTCAGCCACCCAGGTATTCGAGCCTCAAGACGGCTAGTAACACAGCGATTTTTCTGTCCTGGCATAAACGCCGATGTGTCGAGATGGGCTCGGTGTTGTATTGCCTTTCAGACATTGAAAGTGATCCGTCACACAGTAACCCCTCCAGGTACCTTCGCTCCCAGCTCCAGGTTTGAATACATTCATGTGGACCTCATCAGACCATTACCAAATTCCGACGGAATGCGGTACTGTCTGACGATCATTGACTGATTCACCCGTTGGCCTGAGGTGTGCCCTCTGGAGGATATAACAACTACCAAGGTAGCATCAGCGATTGTGGGTACATGGATCTCCCGCTATGGTACGCCAGCAAGGATAACCACTGACCAAGGGCGCCAGTTTAAGTCAGACAACGCCTTGAGCAGCAATAGTTGAGGTTTGCAAAGAGAGTGTTTGAAATGGGTCTGCCACTGTCGAAATTATTATCAACATTTTTATTGCTTTACTATATTTCTTTTAAATCTATTTGTAATTATAATTCATTTAAAGTTTCATTATTTTACATTTGTTTTAGTGGCAAACCCATTTGAAACCTCTCGCCATATGATCAATTACAATTAATTATGAAGAACTTGTGTGTTGCTATCTAAAAAACTGAACGTTTATGTATATAATAATTGTGATTGTGTTTTTTTAATTTTCAAGTATGAACGTTGTTTTTTACGACAATAAAGACCTAAAGATTTATCTTTATTATTATATAATTGAAACACGCCCAAAAATATTATTATACTAATTAAGGAGTGGCACACTGGGCCAAAAAACCACAACCAGTGTATGGGGGCGAATTTCGGTTGCCAAAGCATTAGCATTCAGTCACTCATCAACAGCAAAACAAGATTTCGGGGCCCAGAGGTTCTCCTCTATATTAGGAAAAGTAACTGTTTTGGTTTTATGTAACCTCTATTTTTATTTTCAACCCTCAATTTAAACATACCATTTGCATTGAATATAAATGTCATCCCATTGCGAACAAATGTTTTATTACATCCCACACTAAAAAAAAATGTAAGATAATAAGAGGATGAGTCATCACCTAAACTGTATTAAGTTTCCTACCGTGAATGTGGAAATTGAAATGAACTATAAAGTTACCTAAAAGCCCTAATTTTGATCAAGCTCAGATTTTTGTAGATGGAACCCGATTACAACTTGAACCCTGGGCTGTTGAAGAGCTTATTTTTCTTCTTTTTTTTTTTACAGAATTTGCTAAGATTTCTTCTAACGTACGACAACTCTTAAATTTTAATAAGTGAAGAGAATAATGATACGGTCTAGGTTAGAAAGTAATGAGAAAAATATGTAATAATAAACCGTATGATCTAATGATGCCTTAAGAGCTGAAACGTCATGAAGGAAAAAAAAATGGTGAAATTACAGCTATTTTATTACCTTCTTTTTATTAATATTATTATTATTTACTCATTTTTAGCATCTATTTTTTATTTGTGGGAGTGGATAGCTCCAACTTACAATTCCTTAGCTCACAAAATTCAAGGACCCAGATTCAAACCCCGTGTGGAAGATAATTATTTATATAGTGGCTTTTAAATGGTTTATAGCGATATAGATTTAATTTTTTTATTTTATATTAACAGAATAATTTTATTTAAATTAAAAATATTTGTCTAAGAATATTAAACAATGCAGAACTAAATTACGATAAGAATGTTAATGCACTAAATAATAATAGAAATGTTCATAATTAAAGATATTGAGCTACAGCAATGGCAAAATGTTACTGCATTATGTAAACAACAGTTCCCACTCTCCATCAGCAGCAGTAGATTTTCATTTTATTCTAAGAATACACGGCTTTAAACGAGAAAGATCAATCAACTATTTTCTGTATATATTCTTATCTGTATTTTTAATAAACTATTATTCTGTTCAATGTTTCTTTCTTACTAAAACACCCTCCCTCCCTAGCAGGCTATGTTTGATGAGCTAATCGTAGACATTTTTGCAACTCAATATTTGCCGCAGTTCATCAGTGTTACCATTTCTCCCAATAGAAAATTACTTGTAAATTAATTTTTTTTTTTTTAATAACTTTGATCATTTTAGATTACTATGACATATTGATCGTATATGATACATATAAAAGAAGGTTTTTTATGACATTCACGAATTTGGACTAGATTTACAATAAACGCTTTTCTTTCATACTGTTTAATCTGAAACTTATAAACCACTATCCTTTTACTATTCAGAGATGTTTAGGTAACGCTTCACAAAAATAATTGACTATGTTTAAATATCTACAGAATTTTTATATTGAGCATCCTAAAAATCTGTTAGTCAAAAAAATAAATTTTACCCATGCAGCATTATTAATTATATTTGTTTTACAATATTACTATATTGTTAACTCACTTTATAAAGTTAGTAGTTATTACCTTTCCTCTAGTGCGCGATTATTACTTTAATTGGTTTTATAAAATGAAAATATTTAAAACTATTTAATTTTTCAATACAACCTGTACTTTACAACTAAGTACTTTTTTTTCCTGAAAAAATACTACAGTAGAATCCTGATTATTTGTAATGCCAAGTCTGAGAATTAATATAATAGAAGGATATGAATTATTGAGATATTTAATATTATCGAGATTTCCTATAATTAGAAGGTAAAAATAAAAAATATGAATCAACAAAACTTAATGTAAAGTTATATTAATTTTTATGGATAAGCAAATGATGCAGTTAGCATAGAAAAAAATATATCATTCTTGAAAAAATAAATCAGTTATAATCTACGGATATTGTCCTTGAAGGTAGATCTTGTCGATGGCTCAGACAGGTATGCCCAGAGAAAAAAATTCATCAAATACAAAAGCTAAATTTTGGTAAGAAATGATACCCCTCGTTTAATTCCCCTTGAACTATCGGGATACACGAATTAACAGTCTATGAAATATCAGGATTCTATTGTATATTATAAAAATAAAAATACAACAACATGATTATATTTAGAGATTCACTACTAAATGACCGTTTTAAAAAAAAAATAATGAATCAATACTGAGTTTGTGATTTAGTATTAACATTAAAATGACATTTTATTACTTAATACTTTCCATTTTTAATATGCCTCCTAAAGTAGGAATTCGGAGTGGAACATAATTTCAATTGTAGTAGTCATGGAAATAAAAAATTTGGAAATTATAGTTTGTTGTGTTAAATATGTTTTAGTATTGAATTGTAATTATTGTATGTGTACATGCAAGCAGTTATTAACTCAGAGGCGGTTTTTGACCAAATATTTATTTAAATGATTGGAGTAAAATTGATTCAGAATTTATTTAAAAAAAAAATAAATGTTTTGAGTACAAAATAATTTTTTTTTTTACTTAGAGAGGAGGAGAAATGTTATAGCCTCTTCTATGAGTAAATAGTTTTTTTTATATATAAATGGTTTTTATTTTATATATCGTTTCAGTATTATTTATTTGTTATATTAAATCAGAAAAGTAAGCTAACCAATTTTGTTCAGTCCAATATGATGTGGAAAAGATCATGATTCAAAACAAAGAAGATGTGCGCATGTGTCCTTACGAAGTCCGTTGAATCGCGGCCATCTTGAACAGATTCAAACATTTTAAACTTTATATATAAGAAGATGGTCAGGGTTGCAGTCAAAAGAGAAACAAAAATAGTTTACAACTATTTATTTTCCGACATTTCGCTCCACTTTGCAGGGCTGTTCAAAGTCTGTTCAACCTTTACCTTTAAATAGGTACTTTATTTATCTTCTCATCATAATTGAAATTACAATACATTTAAGAAAAAATAGAAGTCAAGAATAAGTATTAAATTATTGATTGGAGAAGTTGGTCAGGGGGTGCGGTCAGTAAAGAACAACATAATAAACAAAAAATATTTATTTATGCTGTTCTTTGCTGACCGCACCCCCCCGACCAACTTCTCCAATCAGTAATCTATGGTCAACAATCTACACCTCATAATAAGAATTAAAGAAAAATATTCATACAGAAAATCATATGCAAAAACTCAAAAACTGTTTTGTTTTTTTATATGCTACAGTCGATGTTTACATGGAACACCTAGAGACAGGGCGTTGGGTTTTTGTGATCATTCATTGTTTAGGCGGGAGAGGGATGAGAGCTCTAGGATGTAGGAGGGCCTGAACATTCTTTGTCTCTCTCAGTCGGACATCTTGAAAAAAGAAGACATAAAAAAAAAAAAAAGAGACATCCGAGAAGAATAAGATACTTCTTTGTTTGGATCGCCGAGAGTTTTGTTTGTGTGTTGAAACTGCTAGAGAAGCAAATGCTTTGTTGAAGGATAGTGTTAGTTTGTGAAATAGAAGTCATCAAAAACCATCAGTCATCATAAATGAGCTTAAATTGGTCTGTATTTCTCAACATATAATTAAGTATAATTAAAAAAAATTTTCTGATTTCCAAGAAAACCGCCCTCAGATTAGGAGTCTATAATGTTCTAAAATTTAGAAAAGCTTTTCATTTGAACCTAAGCCATACTTAAGATATGAGAAAAGTAAAAACTATTAAAATTTTTTACATTACATAATTTTTGAACATTACAATATATATATATATATGTAAAGTTTAATTAAATACTTATTATTAACTACTAATTATCAGTACCTATTATTCAGTACTAACTTACTTCTTCAAACAAATTGACCATTAGACTTGAAATTTCTTCATGTAAGCTTATGCCTGGATATAAATCTTTAAGATATTCTACAAAAATAAAATTCATTTCAGATGCACTAGGAGGCCTGAAAAAACATTGTAAATTAAAAATAAGATAAATTTATATTACATACTGGTTTCATTCAATTAGGAAAATATAACCAATAATTATTATAAATATGTTACCTTAAATAATAAATCTGATTAATAGATAAAAATCTTATGGAGACTTTCTCCAATGAAGTAACTGTATAAATAAAATTAACATTCTCAATGCCAATCCATTCCAAGTTATCATCATAAAATCCATTCTTTGTTGTTAGCTAATAAAAAAAAATTAAATTATACATAATAGTACAATAAAAATGGCAAAATAATTAATTGTATACAAAAAGTAATTTTTTTTTTTCAAATAAATATTTTACATTTGGTTTTTTACCCAATTACATTTTAGCCACAAGGAGAATTATGTTTTTTGGCTATTATCTTATCTTAGATATCAAAAATAAATTTTGGATATAACAAAAAAAAAAAAAGATTGACTTCCTGGATACTTTTATTTTATTTTTATGTATTATATTTTGATCATATTTCGCTGTTAAGACCGCTATTTTTATTTCTCATATTATAAACATATGCTGGGTGTTTCAGGGTTAAGTGGCCAATCTGAAAATATGAATTAAGGAACTCAAAACAAGAAAAAAATTTTCTCTGAAGGTATGCCCCTAATCGTTTTGTTAAATATTTATGTTATATGAAATCTTTCTTCAACAGCACCAGTGACAACAGCACTGGATATATATTATTGTTTCACAAGATACAATTATCCTTCTTTGTAAGGAATTAAGATCATTGACCAGCCTTGCATAGACTTTTTGTTTAATGTCACGCCAAACGAAAAAATCCAGTGGTGTCAGGTCTGGAGAGTATGCAAAACAAGCCACTGGTCCTGCATGGCCAATCCATTTGTTAGGATAATTAACATTTAGCCATTGTCGTGAACCTCTTCCATAATGTGCAAGACAAACATCTCATTGAAGCCACATGTCTCTTCTCAGTTGTAGTGGAATATGTTGAACTAAATGATAGTAATCATTATTAAGAAATTCCAGAAATGTTCCTGCATTGAGTCGAGGCGGCAAGAAATGTGGACCTATTAAAATATTGTCTATTATCCCCAACCACACATTGCACTGAAACTGGTGCTGAAAATGAAAATGACTAGAGGTGACTATTTTTCTGATTGAAGATACCTCTTCTTGAGAAGGTAGCTTCATCTGTCCAGAGAATGTTTCCTAAAAATTGTGGAGTATGCTCAACTTGATTTAAGTACCAATCTGAAAAATGTCTTCTTTGCAGAAAATCTCGGGGAAATAAATTTTGTAGTCGTCCATAATGATATGGGTGAAGTCCATCTGCAATGAGAGTTCTCTATACTGTAGTTGAAGTAATATTTAATTCTGCTCCAGGCTCTTCGTACACCGCCAGATGGATTATCATCAAAATATTATAATATGGTTCCACTCCTTTCTTCATTTCGTAAAGGGGTAAAAATAAAAAAAAATGTACCAGTTTCTCCAAGACATTGAAACGTGGAGCGAAAGATAGACATGTTTGGTAATCTTCTGTTCGGAAATCGCCTGGCATATTCATGACGGGCAGCATTAGCATAACCATGGAAAAACCGTACACAAACACCATATCGGCATGTTCACCATTAGTATAAATTGAAAGCATAATGATGAGTATTTTGTGAAAGCCTCTTACAAACTGATAAATGTTATCGATGGTTCCCAATGCTAATTCCAAATAGTATTAATCCTTATGTTGCCAATAGTTTTCATACAGTTAGGGATAAAAGGCCTTATTAGTATTCTATCTAAACCATCTCCTAAACAAAGCATTAGTGGACATACCTTCACTTTGAACATTTAATATGAATCTTAGTATTTACATTTAATTAATAAAGTAGTTAGAAAAAATAAATAGGTTTTATTTATTTCATATAACATAAATAATTCATAACAATGAAAATCTTTAAGTGTGAATATCTCCCAAACAAAGTGTTTGCGGACATACCTTCAGAGGTAATTTTTTTCTTGTTTTGAGGTCCTTAGTTCACATTTTCAGTTTGGCCAGTTAACCCTGAAACATCCTGTATATAGAATAGTAAGACAGAGAAACATGTGAATTAGGTCAGATGGACTTGATTGTTATGCCCCTCTTTTTTTTTTACTATAATACGGGAGTCAGTTGTCTCACATCTACAGTGCAGGAAGGACGGCCATTACTACCTTTCTCGTATCTTTTTTTACAGAAATAATATTAGTACCTTTGCACCAACAATGCACTAAGGGCAGCCATTACCTCTGTCCAATTTTTTTTTTTGCTACTCTTATCATTTTCTACAGAAATTAAATTATCTGTTCCAAACCTGAGACTACTAACACAAGGGTCAACAGTCAGCTTAAAATTATAAGAGCAATGCCAGGCAAAAGTGGCTATGAGAGCCACATGTGGTTCTTCATTGAGTCAAGTGTTGCTTTCATTACAATTTTAGTTCATGTCAATTAACATTTTATAGAATTTCTGCAAAAATTTAACATAAAAATGACGCATAGAAGGAGATAATGCAGGAAATATGTTGCCAAACAAATATTTTTGATGATTGATAAATAATAAATAAATATGTGGTTAGATGTAATTTTATTTTTATTTCATAAGAAACCTGTAGTGATTTTGTATCGATTATCGATAGTGACAGTTGAGAAGGTTTTTCCAAGATACGATGGAGTCAGTGTGTTAAGTGTCTTGTGATTGTTATTGTTAGATAATATAAAGAGTTCATAATTATGCCAATAATTATTATATAAGAAATGTTTCGAAGTCAGTACTTTTTATTTATTTACACATCAAAGTTTTACAACAAAACCCATAAACAGTATAGTCAGGATATATTGAAGGTTAATATAACAAATCGATCTATTATATTTATAATGTTATATTATATCATTTTAAATAACTAACTTGATTCATATTCTTTTGTTCATCACAAAATTATCAGTAATATAAAGCAATTACTAGTGCCAACAAGCAGTTCCTATAGTGCCTTGCTACCATGACAAGGTAGTCAACACCCAGAGAGAAGCTAGATAGCCACCTGGATCCAGGATATTGCTATAAGTTTTTTGATTGAAAATTCTCACCCTTATCACGAGTGAATAGTTACCTTAGAGGCTGTTCCCTGGAAATGGGAAGAAATATGTGAGTCACCATTCAAAATTATTTACGACCAACCAACTACAGAGTAGGTTTACATCTTTTTCTTCAAGCTCTACCTAACCAGTTACCTCACCATTATTTTTTTTTTTAGAATGAAGAGAAAGAAATTTATTTATTCATGCTGCCCAAATACATCGGGTTGCCACATTACACAGGATATTGTGTATTATTATAATTCATAAAATGGACCCAATGACTCAAAAGTCACAAACATATCAAATACAAATCTTTCTTTTTGGCAACCCTCCACAGCCCTGTAAATACACTTCCCATCAAAAGTATTGCAATACCCATAATTCTCAAGATTTTCTTTATTTGGACCTTAATCTATACTTTGTTTATATTTATAACAATATTATTTATTAAATGAGAGACATTAGGGATTAGACACATTATTGTTATTCACTGTTTACCAACAAATGATGGAATTTTGGTTTATTCATTTCAAATTCCCTTTCAATCCATGTTTATCTTCCATTAAGTCTGTTCTCTCTTAAGACTAGTTACAACAATTAATTTAATTCACAATGAATCATTTAAGCCGTGATGATTCGGTTAGAATTATCACTCTCTCTGAAGAAGGCAAATCATTTCTTAAATAGTTACTTTGAGATTCACTATTCTTCCATTTCAAAGACCATAAAAAGGTACAGGCAGACCAGTGGTTATTTGAAGTGACCAATATCAGGGCGACCCAGAATTACTAATCCCATAGATGACCGCTTTATTAAAATGCAAGCACTTCAGAAGCATAATTCTACAGCTTCTTCCATTAAAAACTTGATCACTGGTGTTCGAGGGATACCAATCTTGGAGTCAACAGTCATTTGAAGACTGATAGAGTCAAACCTCAGCCCAAGAAGGCCAGTGAAAGGTCCTTTTCTCACTACAGAACACCATGAAAAGAGATTGAGATTTGCAAGGGAACACCAATCCTGGACTGTGGGGGAATGGAAAAAAGTTGTATTCACTGATGGGACGAGAGTGGCCCTTAGCAGACCAGATGGTTGTGAAAGAGTTTGAAAAAGCCTGGAGAACAGTATAGTCAGTAATGCATGTTAAAAACTGAGCCATTTGGGGGAGGGGAGTGTCTATCATGTTCTGAGGTGGCATATCCTGGGAGGCAGGTACTGAGTTAGTGCCAATCCAAGGAGGGGTCTTGAATTCTTTGAGGTATGTAGAAACGATTCTCAAAGATCATGTACTGCCTTTTAAACCATTCATAGGCTTTTAAATCGCTGCTCATGTATGATAATGCTCATCCTCACAAGGCACAAGATGTATCTCTGAGTACCTGAACACAACAAATATCCACACCAATGATTGGCCAGCAAGAAGACTTCAATCCTTACTGGCTCTGAATGGTCCAATGCTATGAAATTGAATATAAATTATGTACTCCTATGTAGAATCCCATGTGTCAGCGGACAAGATAGAGAAGTTGGGTCCCTCTGTCGCAAATGCAACAGAGAGCCTGAAACACTAGCACATGTGCTGGGGAAATTCCCCAACAATACCCTCCTCATAACACGCCAACATCATAGAGTGAAGTACGAGTAAATGAAACTCCTAAAAGAAAGAGATTTTGCCTGCTTCAATGAGGTCTACTGTGTCGATACAGATGGATCCACAAGATATGTGGATATTGTTGCTTTCCCTAAGAAGGGGAAGTCAGCAATCATTCTGGATCCCACCGTGAGATATGAAAATAACGACCTTGACCAGGCAAATAAAGTAGATATGGAAAAGAAGGAAATCTATGATAACTGCATTCCTTTCCTTTTAAGGAGAAGTTCCGTGAGGGCTCCGGAAAACGAGACTTCAACGTGGGAGGCCTCTGGTTCAGAGCCCGTCGAATGATACCCAGCACAACTAGGAGCTTCATGGAGAAACTCGGGGGCGATTTCCAGGACGTGGCTAGGATAACAGAAAATATAATACTCGATAATACTCCTGGAAAACATCCACCACCACATGCGTGGAAATTATTGAGTAACAGAGTCATCCAGAGGAAGGATGACATGCATATATTGCATATCTTGTTTTGTTACATTATTATTTTTGCATACATTTTTAATGTTTTAATATTTATTGCATATTAATTTTAACATAGTTTGTTGAATTTTTTTAATTTATATTTGTTACTTAAGTATCTTTCATATATCTTCTCATATCTCTATCACTATTTTATCCATTATTCTGTCAAAAGCACATTGGGTTGAAACCAAAATATGAAAAGGAAAAAAAAAGGAAAGGAAAAGAAAAAATAGAGAAAAAGGAAAGGATGGAAAAGGAGGGAAAAGAAAACATGAAAAAGAAAAAAAGAAAAAGGAGAAAAGAAAAAGGAAAAAAAGAAAAAAAAAAGTCATGTTCTTGTGTTATTATTAATGTTTATAATTATTATTGTATACCTGGCTAGGCTTTTTTATCGTAGGATTAAAAATATTGTCTGATTAGATTAAAATAAGTATGCTGTGTGACTAGCAACTAAATGAAGTTGGGCAGCATAATTTTTTATTTGAATAAAGTTTTTCCTCCTTCAGAACCTTTCTTTATTATGAAAAAAACAGACGTTTTTGTAAAATTCAAACATTTAAAAGTGTTGCAATACTTTTGACTGGGAGTTTATATTCAATAGAAGTCTTTCCAATTTCAATTTATTTTCTTAATAACATTCCAATACAGCCCACTCATAATAAAACTAATTACCAGCACATTAAAAAAGGGTTCAATGCCGGGCCTTAAGTTGAAGATGTCGATCTCTATACTCATATTATGCAAAGGCAATCTAAAAGAAAATGGATTGAAACAAGATAGATTGTTAACATCTTATTATCAAATTCATACAAAATTAAATCAAAATATTATTACTAAAATAATCCTATTGAAAATAACACCACAAAATTGGCAACCATGCCAGGATTGCCATTATTTATAATGTTCATAATGAAAATGAATATTTATTATTACTAACTTAAATGTATTTTTTAAAGAAAAATAACACCACTATATATATATATAGCAAATGTAAAAACTTTTCAAAAACATTTGATGTTTACTCCTGGTTTCCATTGGACTGGACTACATTCCATCTCCAAATATATATATATATAGTTACAATATTTGCAATCCAACTTGGGTACTACTGTCTTTTTATCTTTTCCACTTGATCTATCCCTCATATATAATATTTTATTCCTCTATCTTATAAATTTGTTTTATTGTCCTTTATATTATTTTTTAGAAACATCAGGAGAAACTATGTAAATAAAGGAAAGGAATAAAAGAATGTTCGTTTTTAAAATAATTATATCACTGCATAAGAACTTAAACCAAATTTTCTTCCTAAGAAAACAGATTAAATTAGTGAAGTCACATATGGACGATGAGAGGAGCTTTCGGAGGTATGAGTTATCTCCTCATACTTTTTCAAAATTTAAAGTTCAAATTATTTTTTCAATAACCAATTTTTGAGTCTCTTAATAATCAATATCCCAAAAAAAAAAAACATACAACATAACCAACCAATTGTAAGAAATTCTCAAAAACATTTGAGATTTATTCCTGGTTTCCATTGGACTGGACTACATTCCATCTCCAAATTTCAAAATGGAGAGGTGAAATAATATTTTTTTTTCTTTAATTCAGAATAAAATGAATATTATAATTTACTAGAATAATAAATCGAGGTGAAAAAGTTGAAATTCAAAATCAGCACCCTCAAAAACATGGAAGAGTAAAATATCAAAACCTTTAAAGTGAAAACCCTAAATACCTAGAGTAGCTTGAAGTATGAAAATTTTGAATGAATATAAATATGAATAAATGAAATATGAACATTTTTCTTGTTGCTAATGACTTTTTTTTTTGGTCTAACCCACCAAGATATTTTAGCAGATTTTAACCAAATTTCATCAAAGTAGTCCCAAGACTCAAATAAATATTTCACAATCTGGCCGATCAGTACATAATTTCAACCAAAAGGGTCAAATCATAAATATTTGTCTAAGGAGGTATTTCCTGAACCATCTCTTGTTGTTTATGAGGTAATTTTAGTTAAAATTTAAAAAATCATACTTTTCAACTAAATGGTGAGATCTTCCACACCCATTAGTTAGTCAAACCTTCTGCTGCTCAAGAGATAATTCAAATTGAAGAAAAATAGAAAAGTTTCTTCAAAATTGTTATATGGTATTTTAACATACAAACAGTAATCCAACTTTTTCTATACAGAGAAGACTAAATTTGGGTCCATGTCCATGTATTAGAAGGTTTAGTTAGTAGAAGTGGAAGATAAGTACATGGTACTTTAGTTACACGACATCAAGGAAAATAATCTGCTCCACTTACAGGAGATGTATGCTTATTTGAAATGCCTGATCAGATAAATTCCACTGAAGTTACTTAACGAAGGTGTATAAAAATAGATAGTGCTTTAAGTCAAATTACCTGTTTCAAAAATTCTACCATCATTCTAGTACCCCACTTATCTATCTGTGTTAGATTGAGATCTGAGAAATGAACAATCAATTTTTCTGCATTTCGAGGTTTATATATTCGGCCAGTTGTACTTGATACTACAACACATGCCTGTAAAATAAGACAAAATCCATAAACAACATAAATAAGAATAATCAATTTCACCATTCAACTAAGTATAGGATTTAGCAGAGATTTTTAATATACTAATAACTCTCCTTTAGTTATACCAAATGACTTAAAGAACTATTTTTAATTAATAAGAAGTTAATAAATAAATGCAACACATCTCAGAAGAACAGTAATCATTGAATAGATTGTTTAAAACAGCAATAATTTACTTTTAATTAATGATAGTATTGATGAAGGTATTAGTCTACCAGATATTTTTTTCCAACATTTATTTTCCAGTACTAATTGAAGGATACAATATATGGATTAAATCCTGTCAAATATATCCTTTTCTATAGTAACATTTCAGTCATTTCAAACAACTGGTATCATGTCATTAAGAATGAAGTTGGAACATTTCATATTCAGTGAAAATTTAGCTGTTTATGCCTTCTACTTTAAATGTTCAGCAAAAGACATTCGAAGGGTTAAGGAAGTTCTTATATATTTATAAGAGTTCACAATAGTGATTGGTCGACCATTATTATGGTTAACCATTTTTCTTAATTGTTAGTACTTGGTAAAATAACACATACTGCATAAAAAGGTCATATAGTTTTAAAATGACCATTGTAAATTATATTTTGCAAATAAATTTTCATTATAAAAATCTTAATTTTTTTTACATTTTATCAATTTTTATAAATGATTATACATATAACTTGTATATAAGCCCATTACTTGTTGAAGAGAACGAATCACATGCAGTGGTGAGATTTGAGCATTGCATTCAATTGATATACATTCCGTACTATGCATATTTTTCCAACACTCTTCTATTAAAAGACTGAAATGTTAAAAAGACAAAACACATATTAAAAACTCATAATAAATAGTTAATTTTATTTAATTAGGTCATACTATAATATCTTTGTAAGAATTGAAATCAATAGTTCCAATCATTAGAATAGATAATAGTGTTAATACATGTCTAGAAAAAATTTGTTTCCTAAAATTCACACTCAAGTAATTAGTAACACAAAAACAATTTAAAAGAATCTAAAATATTTAGGAAGTACTTTATCCTCATCCTCTTCTTAGATAAAAATATTAACTTCTACCAACAATAATTATTAAAAAAAAAGAAAAATGTAGTTTATACAGTATTAGCAAAAGTTACAGATCTTCTAGCTCCCAATGGAGAATTGAGGATTAAAATAAATTGCTCTATTGATTTTTGTCAGATACCATGTTTGTCTGATATTTTCTTTGCTTTTTCATTTTTGCCCAGAAAAAAAAAAATTGGCAAGGACAGAAACAAGTGATAGAGGCTAAATGCATCTTTTCATAGGACACACCAAAATTACTAGACTTTATTTTTCTATTTTCTCTTGAACGAATTGTCCGATTTTCAATCTGTCAAGAGCATTTTGTGTTTTTTTAATAAAGAATTCATGCTGATTAAGTTTTAAATCCATCAATTGAATAATAAGGAAAATAAGATACGAAAATATGAGTTGAAGATCATTTTTCTAAAATGTGACCCTATAGGCACTTGCAGAACCATTCACTGAAACAAATAAGACATTCTGCAAAATTATTGCATGTATACAGCGATCGTAAAGAGAAAAATATGTTTTTGTTTACAAGTGAAAGGAAAATGGGAAGAAGTGGTTATTGCCTGGAATGAAATGGCATCTCAAAGCTGCAAAAACTAGCTTTCTCATAGGAATACCTAAACTTGTGAGTAATTATTTTTAGTAGTTCATGAATCGAGATTTTAACCTATTGTTTGATTTTATTTTTTAATAATTTTTATTGGATGTTTTGAAATTATCCACAACTATAAGCTGTTTTGTACTTTCACAAAATAAGTTATAGAAGAATAAATAAATAAATAATTCTTTGAATTTATTATCAATAGAAACAACTTAGAATAAATTGTTGAAGTACAAATATTTTTTATTACTTTTAACTTACTTGTCTGTTAGTAACAAATTTCTATCATGCCCTACTTCTCTGGTGAAAATTCATTTTTATTCAAAATGTGTCTTTGTCAAGATCTAAAGTATTTTAAATTGACATTGACAACTTTGCAAAACTAGACCACAAAATCTATGTAAATAAAAATGTAATGTTTTCAAAACTTTCAGTGTCATTTTGGGAAGGTTCTTACCTATTGAAATACTGTATTTTCTAAGCAAAGAAAAAATAAATAAATAAATTGAACAAGTATTAGCAAAGATATAGTGAACTATGATATCAACTATGTATATAAATAGCAATGTAATGTTCTTTGTAATTTACTAAAGCTCTCCGAAAATTCATAACCAATTTACACCCTATTTTTTTAAAAAACCATCAGTGTCATTTTGGGAAAGTTTAGTTTTAAATTAATTTATTTATTTATAAGTATTAGAATCTGCCACAAACTTGGGCAATGAGTAGTAATGGTAACTGAACACATTCATTCCAAAAATTAAAAAGAATAATAATAATAAGTAAAATAAAATAAGTCAATAAAAAAATAAAATCTTTATATGTATTTAAACAGAAAAATAAAATCTCTATATGTATATAAACAGAAAAATAAAATGAACATAATCATACAAAGCAAAATAAATTGTATACAATATTTACAATTTCGACCTGAGGATCCATGAGCCCACTATATCCATCATGTATGGATAGAGCAGGATCCTTTGAGATCCCAGGACAGTCCTCTCATGCATCACTGATAATGAGCCAGTAGACGCTGAGTAAGTCCGTTAAAATCGCAATCACTCAACATGAACAGAGCATCTGACCATTGCCAGAACTCCAATTGTCAATTTTGTTTTACAAAAGGTCTCTTGGCCACAGCCGTTTCAACCCTCAAGGTGGATTGTAAGGATAGGTGGAACTGGATAAGGATTGAACCAAATGGATAAGATGATTGGAAAGGTTTATATGGAATACTGGAAGATTGTGTGTATCAATAAATGTAATTTTAAGAATTTGGTTGGTATGAGATCAAGGACAAAAGGGATATGAAGGCCATGGTGCAGTGTTCTGTAGGAAACGTAATTGGGTGCATTGACTATGGTTCTAAGGATTTTGGGTTGAAAGGATTAGATACTTTTGATGTTTGAAGGTTTAGCTGTTCCCTATAGTTCAAGTCTGTAGGTTCAAATAGGTCTGAGGATAGTCTTATAAATTAGTAGGTTGGTAAAGCTTTACTAATTTTGTCATTGAAGTGTTATCTACCCAAAAAATTAATCTTACATTTTCTGTCTGAAGCAACTTATTTGTTTTTCATGTTATAAGTACACACACCCCAGTAAACATTGCATTGTAAAAATTGAAAAAAATCAGAGTGCAGGATAAAGTGTCCTATCGTCAAGTGCAAGCAATTATTAAAAGGCAAGAGATGTAAAGTGTTAGGATCAGATCTCATGCGGATGTAGTGACGGCTTCCCCACATCTGTCCTCACTCCATCACTACAGGAAATGTCTGATATGAGGCTTTGCTAGAGCAGGTAGCTAGGTTGGCCAATACTGTTGAAGTTTATAACAAGTACTTTGGAATCCACTTTGATTAAAAGTAATACAGATGATAACTTAACTGCAGTGACAAATTAGTAGTAACTTTGCCAAATAATATTAGTCAACTTGAAAATAAAACTAATATTTTCCCACTGCAATTCTCCACCTGCATGTCATACTTACGGAACAGGACTATTGGACTTACATATTTTACTGACTGCCGAGCATAGGACTCTTCAAATCAAATATTTAAATGATTTATCAGCATACCTCTATTCTATTTTGCAGGATAGAAGCAGTTTCTCAATCACTCCAAAAAAGTCTAAAATTAGAAGTCTATCCGTGTGTAAAAATGATAATACATTTTTTTTTGTTAATTTTTAGCAGCTGTTTATTTATTCTGGTAACTATTTATTTATTTTAGTAGTAATTTATTTTTTTTGTTTTAAAAATTTGGAGAAAACGAATAACTCGTATGGAGTTTCAATTGAATGCAGCAGTAAAGTTCTGTGAGTGGACATACTGTATATTTTCAGTCAAAGCAACCAAGAAGCAGCATAGTGAAAATTTTAGCTAAATCAGAAAATTGGAAAGGGAGTTTGGTTTGTTCAGTCAATTTTCCAAGGTAGCTTGGATTTATTGTTCACCATTTCTGCCTACTTCGTCTGAGTTGAAAGAATTGTTGGTAAAACGAAATTTTTTTCTTCTCTAAATATGAGAAAAATAATCTAAATCAACGTAGTAATTACAATGGTGAATTATGCTAAATTTAGCAGTGAAAGATTTTGACTAGGAAATCAAAATTTACCAAAAGAAAAAAGTATGTGTTCATTTTAATTCTTAAAAATGTTCATTCTCATTGTATCCTCTTCTAGGGGATCCTCAGGTCGAAATTATAAACATTGTATACAATTTATTTTGCTTTGTATGATTATGTTAATTTTATTTTTCCGTTTATATACATATAGAGATTTTATTTTTCTATTTATATACATATAAAGATTTTATTTTTTTATTGACTTATTTTATTTTACTTACTATTATTATTCTTTTTAATTTTTGGCATGAATGTGTTCAGTTACCATTACTACTCATTGCCCAAGTTTGTGGCAGATTGTAATACTTATAAATAAATAAAGTAATTTAAAGCTACAAACCTTCCCAAAATGACGCTGAATGTATTTTTAAAAAAACAGGGTGTAAATTGAATTTTCGGAGAGCTTTAGTAAATTACAAAGAACATTACATCTCTATTTATATATATATAGGTGATATCTTAGTTCGCTATATCTTTGCTAATACTTGTCCAATTTAGTTTTTTTTTTATTTGCTTAGAAAATACAGTATTTCAATAGCTAAGAACCTTCCCAAACTGACACCGAATGTTTCGAAAACATTACATTTTTATTTACATAAATTTTGTTGTCTAGTTTTGCAAAGTTGTCATTTCTAAACAATCTAATTCCTAAGAAAAACAATTAAACAAATAACAGCACAACAACACTGATTCCATTAAAATATAATAAATAATTTATGTTTACTTACTGTTTTTCGCTTTTAGGAGGTCTTCCCTTTTTCGGTCCAGGTTTCCTTTATTTACAGATAGACGTACATTCTTTTTTTATTTAGAACTATTCCTTACTAAACTTATATTTACAATATTTTGACATAATAATTATTAAAAAATAAAATCAAACAATAGGCTAAAATCTCGATTCATGAAATACTAATAATAATTACTAATACTAATTAGATAGTACCTAACAAAAAAAGATTAATAAAAATTAATTTCAAAACTAGTGTAGAAATAAAACATAACAGAATACCAATAAAATTTATCTTTGAATGCTCACAAGTTTAGGTATTCCTATGAGAAAGCTAGTTTTTGCAGCTTTGAGATGCCATCTCATTCCAGGCAGTAACCACTTCTTCCTATTTTCCTTTCACTTGTGAGCAAAACCATATTTTTCTCTTTAAGATCACTGTTTACATGCGATAATTTTGCAGAATGTCTTATTTGTCTCAGCGAATGGTTCTGCAAGTGCCTATAAGGTCACATTTAAAAAAAGTGATCTTCAACTCATATTTTCACATCTTATTTTCTTTATTATTCAATTGATAACAAAAAAAAAAATTAATTTCAAAACTAGTGATGAATTTATCAGTAGCCATAGTTACACGATCGAATCTTGCATAATACTAACATGAATCATCTTCATTTTGGTTTATAGGTTAGGTCAGTACTTACATATTCAGTAATAAAGAGAGAGCCTTAAAACGGGAAGGAGAGACTTTAAGATAGTTTAATCGAGCAATATTTAAAAAGCCCCTGAAATCGAAAAACGGCATCAAACCCGCCACTCCCGCCCTCCATGCTAGCTTTACTTATCTGACTTTTAGAACAGACAATTTCAGCGAGTAGGTTGGTCGATGAACGACATGTCACAATCTCACAAGAGCAGGATTGTAACGCTAAAAAAAGGCCATCCTTCCCCGCCCGACCCGCCCCGCTAAACCCCCGGAGAGCGAGGGCCCTATATCACTTTCGAAATATTAGCTTAAAACGGGAAGGAGAGACTTTGAGATAGAGCAAAATATTTAAAAAGCCCCTGAAATCGAAAAACGGGATCATAACGGCCAGATATGGGTCAAATAAATATGGGCATACTTTTTAGAAACTTGTAACTGGAACAGATGGAACTTTCCAGTACACCTAATATTTCCAATAGAAGATTCTTGGAAATCAGGAGAAAACACATGTAAAAGCTGTCAATTTGTAAATTTATCAACCATTTCGATGTGTTAATTTAAATATGGACATTTAAAACAAAAAAAAGTATACAATGTATTCATGAACTTTGAACTGATTTCAAATGGTTGGTCTATTATACTGACTCAAAGCTTGATAGCATTCCAGATTAAAAAGTTAAATATTTTGCTTTTATCATCCATTATTTTTATTTTTAGACCCATTTGAAGGGCAGTTTATATTTTATCAAAATTAAATTATCTGCAAACAGACATGTTTTTTGGCTGTGAAAGTCTGAATTAATAAAATTCATATTGGAATATTGGATGCTGGCAGTGGGGATGAACAAGATCAGAAGAAGAAGCAAAGGATTACAAAGTTTGAAGAGATGATGAAGTCTGAAGAAGATGATGGCAGTGGGGATGAAAAAGATCACAAGAACGTTGGCTCAATAAAAATAGTATAATTATTTACTATTTGAGTTTTTTTGACCGCACATGGACCATACTCCATTCATAAAATTCATATCTTTCTTTATCTTCTAAATCATGTTTTTATACAAGTTACTTTCAACAGAAAAAAAAATTGAGTAAGTTTACCTTTTACCACAGCTTGTTGGTCCAATCAAAATGATGGGCAATTGTTCTTCAAAGCATAATGTAACGTAGTTAATAGCAACTTTAATGGCAGGAATTTTAACTAGCTCGAAAGCAGATTCAAACGCATCAGGTGTTATTTGATGGCAGTTAATCGAGTCATTTTTTTCATCATAATAAAAATCGAACAAACCATTTGGCATGGTTGAAAATTCTTCAGTAATTTTTAATACCTATAATTAAAACTTCAAATTTAACTTAAGAATTAAACAAACAAATCCAGTGATTAACTAGTAACATTTTAATAAAAACAATGATAAATTCATCATAATTATTTAATCTGTGGCTAAAGATATAAAATATTTTGTAACTACTGGTTTCCTTTTCAAGGAAAAAAAAAACCTTACTACTTCTTATCTCCTTTATTTTATCTTCTGGACAACATTTCGGAGATCTTGTCTATGTACTATCCAGTCTATCACTTTTAAATCTACACTATTTAGAATTCTATTCTACATTATATTATAATAGATGGCCGCTAAAGCAGAACAGTGTTTGCATCGCTCTGCCTTTGTTACCTTTTCATCTTGGTAGTCTTTTGAAGCCAGTTGTTAAATTTTGTGAACAGTGTGTTTATAAACAGGAAAACATTTTTATGTTCACGGATAGTGAGGTGAGAGTCAAATTGTTAGCAATTATAAGTTATAAATTAGTGTTTAGTACAGCTGACTCAGGTAGCCGGTAATTCCCCTTAAGGGGTCTTATCTTATCAAACTATTCATGGTCAAGGCCCTGTACCAACAGTACAGTCTCCAGCGGGTTCTGAGTTCAAATCCATTGACTATTTTTTTTTTTATTGATATAGTTGAGTCAGTCATTCACAAATATATATATTGTTTTTTTTTCCTTTTCTTTGTTTCTTTTTAGTTTGTTTTTTTATCTGGAGACTTTTTTTTGTTTGAATTTTTTTTCGTTTGTTAAATTTTTTTTTTTAATTCTTATATCTGATAACAAATATATATACACATATATTTTCTTTGTGTGTGTCTTATTTGCATGCATCATGTATCAACATTATATATTGATTTGTATCCTCTATGATGTTCGACATAAGTGTATATCACTTTCTTTACTTTAACGATTTGACGTCATGTTACTTTTAGCTTATTTATTTTGACTTGTTTTAACCTATTTATTTATTTATAATCTTTTTATTATTTTAAACTATATTGTAGGGAGTAATAGGGATAGAGATATTGCGATGTAAGTGCATGTATGGATGTCTTTTGGTTTTTTTGCTGCAATATTATTTATTTTAATATCCATGAATTTTAACTGTATTTTAGTAATTTACTTATTTATTTTAACATATATGAATTTTAATTGTATTTTAGTCAATTATTTTAATGATGCATGTGCTGGGTAATCTTGGATGGGAAAAAGAATAAATAAAAAGGAAAGAGGTAAAAGTTAGAAAGAATAAAAACGAACGAAGATGAATATGAAATCAAAGGAAAAAATAGAAGTGGGCCAGACGGTATGGGTTCTGAGGACTGGAGGGACAGTTCAAGAGGCAGTTGTTGTCTCTCTGATGTCTGTGGCTACTACGGAGGGTGGTGAGACGGACTTTGTAAAAGTAGAATGGCCAGATGCAGACGGGGTAGTTTTAGGAAAGACTATCTCCATTGAAGATGTTTTTCCTTGTCCACCGAAAGCCCAATCCAGCATCACGGAGGCGGGCGGCGGACATCAAGACAAAAGCCCACACCCTCAGGATAAGGTTTGTCCTATCTGTGGACTCTCTTTTAAGGGTGAAAGAGGGCTCAGAACCTATATTGCAAAGAAGCATCCCAGGGAGGCTAATAATAACACACTGAGAGGAATAATTAGGAATGTAATGGGTCCTAAAAATGGAGAGGATGAAAAATCTAAAACAAAGGAAGACATTGTAAAATGGTCTGCTACTTTCAAAAGCCTATATGAGCAAAATACCACGAATACTGCGGATTTTGACGAGGCCATATGCAAGTTCCTAATATTTCTAAGGACGATCAATGCAGAATTGCCAGGCCCCCAGCACCCAGCCGTCAAATTTTACAAGCTGAGGAAGAAAAATCTAATATGGCGGACAAAGGTGCTGGAAAAGTATCAAATCCACAGAGGGCCAATAAAGCAGACCAGAGTCGTCGGCAAGAACAATATCTGTATAATGTTGCACAATACAACTATTACAATAAAAGAAAAAAAGTAGTGCAAAATATCATGAATGCCGACGCTCCTAAGCAATGTCCCTTAAAGGTGGCTGAAATTGAGAGGCATTACAAGACCCTTTTTTGAAAACGAAAATCTCCGTAAGCGTGTGGAGTATGAAGTACAGGCCCCAATGCCGAATTTAATCTCAGTAGAAACTGAATCAATAAAGAAAGCCATAAAATCTACCTCTTTAGATACATCGCCGGGGCCAGATGGTGTTTTAATCATAAAGTTCTTTAATATAACCCATATAATTAAGAGAATTATGGAGATAATGCTGAAGGTGGCCTATGTACCAGAACCACTTAGGAGAGGGCGCACGATTTTGATATATATAGGCAAAGGAGATGCAAATAATATATCGTCCTGGAGACCAATTACGATATATTCGATCGTGTGCCGAATTATTGAGAAGGTGCGTGACTATGAACTTAGGAAACAGGTCACCTTCCACAGAAATCAAAGGGGTTTTATAAAGGGCCTTCCACGAGTGCACGTCAATGCGAGAATTATCGATGCAATTTTAAAGGATGCAAGCAGTAAGAAAAGTAATTGCATGGTGGTATTTCTCGACGTTGTTGGTGCTTTTGACAATGTTGGCCATGATCATATTGTGAGCTCACTGAAGGCGAGGGGTGTGTTGCCGGATCTTAGAAATGTGATTTCAGCTCTCCTTACTACAAACAACATCAAAATAAATGTAGGTGCCCACTCAACAAGCCAAATCAGAGTAAAGCGTGGAGTACCTCAAGGCGGCCCCTTGTCATCTTCTCTGTTCAACCTGGCCATAGACCATCTATACCGCAACTTGTGTGAGTAAAACTTTGTAAGAAAATACGGATATAAGCTCAATAGTGACCAAGGTTGTGTGGTCCTCATAGGGTTCACGTATGATCAGGCAGTTTCAGCGTGCGACAAGGTTGCTGTGGGAAGAGTTATTAATAGCGTACAGAGGACGTTCAAAGAAATCGGTTTGGCATTGAATCCTCTAAAGAGTGTGGGCATCATCATAAATAAAGGAGAGCTGGAATCGACGATGCTCTCCCTTGAGAACGGAGATAGCATCCTAACAATGAAAGAAGGTGACACTATAAAATATTTAGGATGCACATTTTTGGGAGAGCTACAGTTCAACGAGGATTCGGTGACAAAGTTGAATAAGAATCTGGATAAGCTCGTCACCTCGCGCTTGCTTAAGCCTGAGCAGATGGTCAACGTTGTCAACTAATATATGTCCCCGTGTCTTACAAACCCTCTCCAAACTGCTCCCCTCACAAAGCTACGTCCTGAAATCCTGAATGGCATCTACACAATGATTCGCAGAAGTGTTAAAGCCATTATAGGGCTCCCTGCGAACACCTCCACGGCGATGTTGTATGCTCCGAGGAGGTACCGAGGTCTAGGCTTGATCCGCTGCCAATGGGAGGCTCCCCTACAACACTGATCCATTGCTCAGCGGCTGTCAAATGTACCCGATGCTCTGTTCCAGTCCACTTTCGATTGTTCAGCCGAGATTGCTGAAAGTGCCAATAGATTGGACGTTGAACAGGGGCATCGGAGTGTGAAAGCTCTGCGACAGTCGCTACATGAAAGTGCGTTCGAGGAATGGGCTAATTGCAGGTGGCAGGGCATTGGAGTACGCCATTTCAAAGAGACCCCGAAAGCAAATAAGTTTATATACGATAAACAAATTCTTATGGACTCTGAATGGTCCAATACCCTGAAATTGAATATAAATTATGCACCCCTACGTGGAGTCCCAGGTGTCAGCGGACAGGATAGATAAGTTGGGTCCCTCTGTCGCAAATGCAACAGAGAGCCAGAAACACCAGCACATGTGCTGGGAAAATGCCCCAGCAACTCCCTCCTCATAACACGCCGACATCATAGAGTGAAATACGAGTTAATGAAGCTCCTAAAAGAAAGAGAATTTGCCTGCTTTGACGAGGTCTACTGTGTACATACGGATGGATCCACAAGATATGCGGATATAGTTGCTTTTCCTAAGAAGGGGAAGTCGGCAATCATTCTGGATCCCACTGTGAGATATGAAAATAACGACCTTGACTAGGCAAATAAGGTAGATAGGGAAAAGAAGGAAATCTACAATAAATGTATCCCTTTCCTCAAGGAGAAGTTCCGTGAGGGCTTTGGAGAATGAGACTTCAACGTGAGAAGCCTCTGGTTTGGAGCCCGTGGAACGATTCCCAGCACAACTAGGAGCTTCATGGAGGAGCTCGGGTTCGATGTCCAGGACGTGGTTAGGATGACGGAGAATATAATACTTGACTCCCTGGGAATCATCCACCACCACATGCATGGAAATTAGTGAGTAGGGGAGTTATCCAGAGGAGGGATGGCATGCATGCATCGCATATTTTATTTGTTGTTTTATTATTTTTAATATTTGTTATATAGGGGAATTTGTTGATAAAATGAAATAAGGGTTGTGAAATGGAAGGGAAAGAAAAAAAGGAATAAATTGAAAAACTTGTATTTAGTTTGTAGACTGGTATTCATTGTAAAAGAAAACTGTGGGGAAAAAAATGTTATCTTTCTATTATATTATATCATATAAAAATATGTAATTTATATATGTCCGATCACGGATTGATCAGTATGCTGTGCAATGTGGCAACCCGATGTATTTGGGCAGCATGAATGAATAAAGCATTTCTTTCTCTTCTCTTCTCTAACAATTATTGTATGAATTAAGAAAAGCCAATTATTTTCATGTAATTACGTTAATTACTATATGTCTTATATCCTGTCCTGATTATTAAACTTTGCCATATCTTTAGTACTGATTTTTTTTACTATAATATTTAACAAAATATATTGCTTAAATTTTTAAATTATAACTAATTTTTGTAGACTTCCATCAACATATTAGTCTCTTACACATTGGACTGTGCTCATTTATTTATTTCAAAGGGTTTAGCCTAATTTGCACCCTTCTTTATTTTGGGGCATTACTGATTATTGTTAAATATTAATTTTGTTAATTATGTCAACTGGAAAGCTGTAGCCCAAGACAGGCAGGTGTGGAGAAAGCTGGTTCAGGCAGTCAAAGATCTGTACAGCTAACTGAAAAAAAAAATTTAAATATATCAACACCACATTGAACTATTTTTTTCATATCTGATTTGAAATTTATCACATCTTTAACAGTTCTAGTAATGTATATTGATTTTATGAGTTTTCTGATTTCACTATCCAACATATTTAAAGTTTCAGCTTTAGCAATATCAAAATTGTGACTGTTTTGAATGATGTGATTAGCTGGTGAAGAAGGATAGTGGAGTGGCAAAGGAGGATGTAAGACATAAATTAATTAAGTAAACATGAAAAATGATTGTTTTTCTCAATTCATTGTGATTGTTCTCTTTTACATAATGTAATATACAGTATGTTAATATAATTGTAAATAATGTAAATTTAAAATGTAAAGGTGGATACAATAAAACTTCTAATATAATAATTTGTAGATGTCCTAGATAATGGATAGGATGTCTGAAATGTTATCCAGAAGATAAAATATAGGAAATAAGAAGTAGTAAGGTTTTATTTCCTAGAAAAGAAAACAAATAAGAACAATGATATAGTTAGTTTAAAATAAAAAAAACAGATTAGAACATCAGGAATAAATAAAATATCTTAAATTCTATAAATTATGCACATATATCTTACCATTGAACAAAATTCTCTTTTGGATATGTCAATCAAATTAGATCCCAAACCATTTATCAATGACATGGCAAATTGAGCTTTGGTAGAAACATTTTTCATAAAATTCAAACAATTTTTAACTAATGAGATTAGAGGAATGCTGACAGCAAAAATTCCATTAATCTTAATCCAAGCAATAGCTGAAAAATATATTAAATAAAATGTTTAGGTATAATTGAAAAAAAAGATCTTTTCTGAATTTTTGAACCATTGTGATTGATGAAAAAAAATATTTTTCTTAAGCCCAAAAGGTCTCTAGGTAATAACTAAAATTGTGTGAAAATTTGATTAAATAAAGAGGTTTGTTATGGTCAAGGCCAGGATTTTTATGCAGTAAAACATATACAGCTAAAAATCTTTGAGTATATAAAACTAAAGCTAAAATATACTACAGACGGTCCTAAATAAAGAAAGAGATAGTAGAAGAGATTAAAAAGTAAATGAAAATTTTCTTTTCTTTTCTTATCTTCATAAACCGAAATATGTAAATAATTAAAATGAATCTAAAATTTAACAATTAAAAACATAATATGACATGCTTTCTGAACTAAAATATCAAAATAATAAAAACTTAAAATTAGTAACTCAAAAGAAAAACAACAATCACTGGATTTAAAAAGGATAACCAATTGACTGCATCAAAACAATAAATCAAACACAAGCTAAAAAAAAATAATCAAAACAAACAAGGAACCAAAAAATACCTAAATGCATATATGAATAAATAAGAAACATAATGTGAACCAATATTTAAAATATGAAAGTTTTGGTTTAAGATCTAAACATAAAAAAATTGGAAGGTAACTGAGGCTGATTTAGTTAAACAATTCCATTTGAATCATATTAGTAATCAATATACATTCTTACAGTTATTTTATTCCTCTTGGTAAAAAAATTGAAATCATGCTGCATTTAAATTTTAGAGAGATAGTGTCATCAGTTAGAAATGGCATGGATATGGTAATGGTAGCAGCGTGGTAACGCACCTGTCTGCCAACCTGACTGCGAGTTCGAGCCCGGCCCTACCCGGGATTTTTTCAAGCATTAAATTACACAATACTCACTCACAATCTCCCCCAAGGCATTTGTGAGGCCCGTTAGCCAATGGGTGGCACTCACAAAAATAGGCGTGGGAGTGACAGACCCACCCTATGAAAACCACATCAGGAAGCACTAGATGTTTCTTAAGTACATCGCGCGAGGCCATGGACCTCCACGGTCTGTCGCACCAATAAAAAAAAAAAAAAAAAGGAGGAATATTATATATTATGAATAGCGTTATTTCAATATATTCTTAAATTGTTTTTACATAATATGCAAACATTTTAACTTATATTTATAAAATGCCATATTGTAGTTGAAACAAGAACAAAATATTCGTGACAATTAACACATATTTTTTATATTATTCTGGAGATTTTTAGGCTATATTTTTCAAATCAAATATTTTTATAGTGTACAGTGTTAGTAATTTTTTCAGAATCACCCAATCCATTTAATGTATAGTTTTGTTTTTAATCTCACTGGATCCTTCTAAAAACATATTAAAGAGAAGCTCCCTCTTATTTACCCAATATCCTCTGGATTTATTGCCAGAAGCTGCTTGATATCCTTTCCACATCGCTTGGATTTATTCCACCATGCGGGCTAGGTGTAAATAGAAGGAGTCTATAGCGCCTTTTCTTGAAAGCTTACTGTTAAAGCTCTAAGTTTTGTTTATTTTTAATTTTTTAGTCATTTACTTTCCAATTAGTATTTTATTTTTTGTTAACTATAAGTTTAATTCTATTTTTTAACTATAAGTTAGTTTTTATTTTGTAATTAAAATTTACTTAGAACTCGTTTCGTAAATAAGGGACATATAAGAGGTTTGTTATGGTATGTACATATTATATACATCGTTGCGATGAGGCATGTATACATTAGAAGTACCAACAGCAGTGGGATTAGGGCCTGGATACAGGCTGATAAGAATCAGTATTCTGTCAGTATTACAAAGCATCAGAGCTGTCTGGGCATCTGGTACCTTTATCCACCGACTCACAGCCATTGTTCAATCCTCTTGTGTTTGGGGCACTGTCTTACAGCGACCTTCACCCACCATATTTTCACCAGTCCATCATTATTTACATAATGGTGGCCATCTCGGAGAGATATATGGGACTTTTGTTTTCCTTCAATATGCATATATCAAAAACCCTTCAACCTGCCATGTAGTATGACCCTTTATTTTTTTTTTTATTAAATCTAAAGTTTCTTTATTAAAAACAAAATATTTTAGATTGTATATATATATATAAACGAAAATCTCCGTAAGCGTGTGGAGTATGAAGTACAGGCCCCAATGCCGAATTTAATCTCAGTAGAAACTGAATCAATAAAGAAAGCCATAAAATCTACCTCTTTAGATACATCGCCGGGGCCAGATGGTGTTTTAATCATTAAGTTCTTTAATATAACCCATATAATTAAGAGAATTATGGAGATAATGCTGAAGGTGGCCTATGTACCAGAACCACTTAGGAGAGGGCGCACGATTTTGATATATATAGGCAAAGGAGATGCAAATAATATATCGTCCTGGAGACCAATTACGATATATTCGATCGTGTGCCGAATTATTGAGAAGGTGCGTGACTATGAACTTAGGAAACAGGTCACCTTCCACAGAAATCAAAGGGGTTTTATAAAGGGCCTTCCACGAGTGCACGTCAATGCGAGAATTATCGATGCAATTTTAAAGGATGCAAGCAGTAAGAAAAGTAATTGCATGGTGGTATTTCTCGACGTTGTTGGTGCTTTTGACAATGTTGGCCATGATCATATTGTGAGCTCACTGAAGGCGAGGGGTGTGTTGCCGGATCTTA
>NW_027105473.1:437483-437864 GCF_000696795.3 Halyomorpha halys | reverse complement strand
AAATAGAAGTCAAGAAATAGTGCTAAAGAATAATATTCAGAAAGTAAATCATTTGCAAAAATCTGTAACTGTTGTGCGACAATCGATGTTTACATAGAACATCGAAACAGGTTTTGGTTTTTTGAAGCATTCGTTGTTTGGACCCGATTGGGAAATGATGTTTGCAGGATGAGGAGGTCCTCATAAATTTCTGTCCAGCAAGGGTGGACATCTTGAAAAAAGAAGACAACCAAGAGTCACCCAAGAAGAAAAAGGGACTCACACTTCGATGGATGAGAAGTAACTAAAAAACTGAAAGAGGACCAATACTTTGTTTTGTTAGTGTTTGTTTACTGAGAGATTGTCAGCAGTCAGTGTTAGTTAATTGAGGAAATCATCAAA
>NW_027105473.1:420560-437099 GCF_000696795.3 Halyomorpha halys | reverse complement strand
ATTATTTTATAACTCATTTATTTTTGTAATAATAAGATAATTTATTTTTATTTTAACATTATTAAATCGTGTATATCAAATGGAAGGATATTTTCTTTATCGTTTCATTTTTCTTCATTATTTTTTTTTTTTTTTGTGACATTTTTATTTTCAGATACTCCGTTTATTTTGAACTCAGTAATTTTATTTACTAGGGAACAGATTAGTATTTCATTCAATAAAAATCCCTCGCAACACTTATTCTTTTCAGGAATGCCAGAATGATCAGGTACCCATTCAACTCTAACATTATTGGAACTAAAGATTGAGGGGGAATGCAGTCATCTACAGCCCCTGGATGAGTAGTGAGATTATTCAGTGCTACAATGGCTGTCTGACTATCAGTGTAAAATATTACATCTCAACCCTTAAAACACTGACAAGAACAACTCTTCTTTTGGTAAAGTGCAGCTGATAATGTGCATAGAAGAACTGATTTTGCAGGCATGAATCAGACTCCAAAATTGTACATGATTTATGCCTAACTATAAAATAAACTGTACATGATTTATGCCTAACTATAAAATAAACTGTACATGATTTATGCCTAACTATAAAATAAACTAATAAGTAATAAGTATAGAATAAGTAAGTAGGTAATAGGGTACTGACAAAGGATATTGATATTTTTATGTTAAGACAATTTTCGTCTTTTGATAGAATGAAAGTCATTTATTTATCTAAGAAGTTTGATTAGAGGTGTTCAAACAAATAAAAATATTTGGCGCATCCTCAAAACTTACTTTTAGTTAATCTTGCTTGATAATTCAATTATCCTTCAAAATAGAATTTTTAGTACACAGAGCCACTGCAAATTATTAATAAACCAAAATTGAACGGGTTTCCAAGGGAAATTGAGCAAAATACTTTTAAAATACGGGTTAAAAACTTTAATATAGTATATCTTTGCTAATAATGGTCCAATTTAAACAACTCTTTTATTGTTTATTTTGTGAGGAATTTCATTCTTTCCTATGCTTTTTTTTTTTTTTTTTTTTTTTTTTACAAGAAAAGTTAAGGGGTTTTAAGTAGAAGGCTTAAAACAATTTCATCAAAATCATTAGTCCTTTAGATGCTATAGTCTAAAAAAAAAACTTATTTTGCTAATGTGCAGCTGATATGATGCACAGGACAACTGATTTTGTACGCATGAACCAGGGTCCATAACTGAACACAACAAAAAAGAAGAAAAAAATTGGCCAACACATTCAATATAACCTTGAACATACCACACTCAATGGTACAAACACTTAGGCAGACAAATGGTCCAAAAATGATTTTTTGGGCTCACAAGCTTTAAAATGGATAGTTCCGTTAATATAATTATACACTGAATCTCTTTTATTTCATTTTATTAAATCTAAAACTAATAAAACAAACGGGTTCTAATTCTATAACTAGATAGCTGAAAAAACTATTGATTTTTTTATTTAGGAACCTATTAATTAACTATTGAATGATAGTCATATTTTAATCAATAAAACTAAATTATGAGAATAAGTAAAACATAAAATTTAGGAAATGTAGAAACTTATAATAATGAAACTTTATTATTAAATAAAAAAAAAAAATAAATATTTAAAGGTTAGATGGGAATAATATTTATGACTTCAAAGTAAAAAGAAACAAGGATAAGTAAAATTAATGATAAAAATATTAAAACTTGAAGAACTGATTAAAATAAATTAAACAATATCAAGTCATTGATCTTTAACAAACATTACCACTAACTATTATTAAATAACTAAATAATGACAATAATAACATTGGTTTGACAACAATAGGTAGTGCACTATCAGGAATACTAGAATTAGAAAGAAACCTACGCGCTAAAATTGATCAACAATCATTCAGAGACCTAGCAACCAATTTTCTGAAAGAAAATGCTTGAGGTCATCCAATCTGTTTCATTTACATTTCAGAATTATTTTTATAAAATCTTTTTATAATTTTTTTTTTTGTGACAATTAATGGTCACTTAATCTAAATAACTAAACAAAAACAAAAGATTTAATTATTACCATCAGAAAAATAGCTGGATATAAACTGTTTTATTAGAGTATCATCCACTTGACTATTCAACCATGCATCAATTATCATCTGGATTGTTAAATCTTCTTCACTAAACATAAAATTTGAATAATTGACAAATAAAATAAATAAATAATCAATTACAAATTAAATATATATTTCTGTGTGTGTGTAAATATGTATGTAATATAAGTTAAGTGACAGCGAGAAGAAACTTAATCGTTTCAATATTGTTCATTTGCTTTGTTAAACCAAAAAGCAAGCTAACCACCTTTCATCAGTAAAATATGGAGTCCAAAAGACATCGTTCAGAGCTTCAAGAAGGCAGCACTATTCTGAAGTCGGTAGAATCGCTGCCATGTTGAGTAGATTCAAATACTTTCAACTTTATTTATTTTCCTATTATGATTGTAATTACAATACATTTAAGAAAAAATAGAAGTCAATAATAAGTGATAAAGAATAATATTCATAAAGAAAGTTGTGCTACAATTGATGTTGAGAAGGAATACGTAAGATGTATGATAGGCAGATTACTGCTTCCTTTCCTCCACCAATGTGCAGTTGCCTCTCTGCCAGTACGCATCTCAAGGTCAAATCTTCTCTCCGGTCCTTCCTTCATCTCCGTCCATCCCCACACATTCCTCCTGCTCTTCTATCCTCGTCCCAGCCCCTTTCATTCTACCTCCGTCTCAGAGGCCTCCGATGATTGTGTCCTATGTGTCCCTCGTTTCCACACTCGAAACACCGAGTGCCCAACTTTGCCGCATCCAGGACACTTGTGGTCCTTTAGCCGACTGCTGGTTCTGGCATTTGCTTGCCCTGATCTGCCCCTCATTTTATCCCTACTGCTATCCTTGTACTCTCTTCTTCTCCAGGATGGCGGAGTAGTCCTAGGCTAATTCTACGTAGTCTTCATTCATCCCAGTTCTTCAACATCCATTCGGGATTCCTCCTCCCTAGTGCTGACATCTATCATCTCTTGAGCGCACTCGACAAAAGATAGCCCACTGGGTAGGCCTTACTTTCTTCCCGTCTCTTTAGCCAGCTGTACCTTGAGAATTGTAGCCAGAAACTCCCTTCTTACCTTGAACTCCTCAACATCCACTGTTTCTCTCATTTTCTCAATAACTAAATTTGCATTGCGCAGGTACTGTGATGTTGCAGTGCAAATTTTCATCCATTCAATAGCATCTAATTGTGCAGCAGTAAATGTCATATTTGAATTGACTTAGAACAACAAATAGGAAAGAAAAAAAATTTTCTTTTTTCTTTTTCAAACCTAAAAATAACTTTCAGACTATGAATACTATTCTATGAGTAAATATTTATCTATCCAGAGCCAGTAAGTCATGAGTTAGCCTCTATTTATGAAATATTTAAAAAATTTCTGACATTGCTTTTAAGTAGCACTGTTTTTTGTAAACCTTCCAGAATATAATCTTTTTAATTTCTAATCATTTCCTATTGGATCAAAACAATTGCTAAAAATGATACAAGGCAACACTTCTTTTATGTGGTAGAGTCAACTTCATTTTTTCACAGAGTTGTTGATATATTTTTTCTTCCCTCAAAACACTTTATGTACATTGCTATTAGAAATTTCTATTTCAATTATGTCATTTTTTTCTTTTTTCCATAGTATCAGAATAACTGGTTTATTATTTGTCACTGTATGGTCTGCGATTATAGGCTGATCCAAATAAATAGTGATTACTTTATCACAGAGGATAGTTTGTGGAGTGAAAAAGTAGTGTGGCTTTGGTACTTCAGTCAATTTGTAATATTTGGCTTAAATTTTATGAATTACTTTTGCTAAGTTATTATGCCTTTTAGGTACTCTCTTCCTCCAAATATCGTGCAGCCTGTTATATACTGGACGGATTCAATCACAATTTCAAAAAGTCAGCATTTATCATTAACATTTAGGTTGAAAATGTACTTGTGCTATGACCTAGTTGCCACCACTTGGTGGTACAGCAAGAAAACAACCCTCTGTTTACAGTAGCAGTTTTCTGTTTCTAAGCCTTGAATAACTCCTGTTGAAATCAGGTCATTGCAAATCGTGCCATTTAGTTGCTTATTAATTTAATCATTCATCAGTTCTTCACTGGTTATAACATTTTTTTGGCTCAGCTATTAGTTTTAACCCAGTTAGATTTTTGTCGATTGTTATGATCATAGGCAATATTTGTGAACTGCTATTGACAATATAATTTTTTAGCCATATCTCCTGATTCCAGTAGCTTTTTATAAAGGTTAATGAGTTCTCTAAAATCTTGTATCCTTGGGAAATATAACTTAGGACTGAAGATTTTGGATGCCTTTCGGATCATAGTCGTCATAAACTCTAACTTTCAGTTTTCCTTTATTTATATTAATTACTAGACATTTTTCTAAACCAAGGGTCACGTTTATGTCTTAGGTGAATTCTCCAACTAGATTTAATAAATTTCTCACTTCCTGCAAGTAACTTCCTACCATCCATATAAAAGGCCTGAGTAACTTGGACTCAATATTTAAGAAAGTCTCCTTTGCCTCAAACAACTAATAGTTAATTCAGAGGATTCAATGCTAGGTAAAACTATATAAGGAAGAGGTAGCCAACTTTTCTGTATAAAAGATCTACTTTTTATCTTAAAGCAAACCTTTAACCTATCGTCTTGAACAGGTACGTGGTCCTGATTTGTTCTTTGCTCATTTAATATCTTCATTATAAATTTTATTTGTATTAATTCTTTCATGATAATTTTTTATTCTTATCATTGTTTATTTAAGTTTATTTTATATTAATACTATTGTATGTCTTCCTTCCTTTTATTTATATATAATTTTCTTTTCACTTATTTTTCACAAAATATTTATTCTACCTTAATTTACCTTTTTTGTATGTTGTAATGTTCTTAGTTGTTTTTTGTACCTTTTTATCCTTGTAACTTTTTAGTGGGGCGAAACGTCAGACAATGAATAGTCGAAAACTATTTTGTTCTTTTTGGACCGCGACCCTAGCCATCTTCTTCATATTTTAAAAGGAAATAGTTAACAGTAACTGTTGTAACTACTGAAATGGTGTAAACCGATCAAAATTTGTTTTTCAAATATTATTCCAAATGCATTTTGACCAGGTCTGGTGCAAACTCAACGTTCAAAATGGATATTATCTGTCAACTGTGCATCCCATTCTCATCATTTTTAAGAAATTGCCCCCCCCCATTAGATGAATAACAGTTGGCAACAAATTGCCCAGCACAACATGATCCATTTCTTTAAATATTAAGCTATGAACAGAAAAACAATGCTACCAGGAGAATGAACTATGAACTACCAGCATTCCCACAATTTTGAAAATCAGGAATGAACCACTTTTATTGCTAAAGTATTGCAATAAACTAACAGGAAATATGTAGTATAGCAAAATAATCATGATAAAACTACCTAACACCAAAAAAATTTCATTCTTTGGATACTGGTGTGTTTTGACTTCAACAGAAGAAGTTGGTAGGTAAGCTAGAAAGGAGCAGGAGGCTGCACTCTTTATGTTTCAATTATATAAGGAAGTTTAACTTCTCCTTAGAAGCATAGAAAACAGTAGATCAATTTGATACCTTTATCATATTGATCTACTGCTCCCAACAGAATAATAAAAAGGAGTACGTATTGAAATTTAAAAGTAAAAAACTGTTTAATGGTAACTTACTTTAAAAATATAATACCCATCCTAGAAATTGTAGCAGGAGATGCATAAGTAAGTTCATGAGTTTCAAAAATAAAATGAACATTGTCACCAAAAAGAATCCTCCATCCTGATGGTAATGTAAGAAGATGGTTGTCATCTAGCACTGAATTCAATGACTCTATCCACTCAGGATCAACATCACCATCACAATGTATCCAGCATGTTACGTCTGTTGAACATATTTTGTTTTAATTTATAGTATTACTAAAATACTCCTCATTTTTTAAGTATGCATCTTATACCTAAAAGTATACTTATATAAATATAATAATGCAAGAAGCTTACTCATCGCCTTCTCAGGATGAAACCAGTACTAATAAAAATACAATGTTCTTGTGTTTAACAAAAAAAAAAAAAAGGCAAATCATTAGCATCTTCATACAAATAAAACTGAATGTAGAAATGGGTTTGTTTTAGAAAAAAATTAAAAAAAATAGAATCTCAATGCTTAAATTATCCTTTATGATTGAAAATAAATTTCAACAGCATTTATTTAACATAGGTTATGAAAGAAAAAATATAAATATTTACTAGAAAACTGAAAGTGAGAGACTATGTGGTAATGATGTATTAGAACATTAAGCATATATAAAATTGAATTAATTCTTTAAAATTTTCATTTTAAATATTGTTACAATGTTATCTGGTCGAACGATTATAATTGAAATTATCGATGAATGTGAGAAGGATGGTTGATAGAGATGCTGACAATTACAGATGGAAAGAAAGAAGGAAAGGCGATAACTCTCGTCGCAGGAAAGATTACAGCTGGAGATGAAGAGGAAAAAATGATAAATATGATAAAGACAAAAAGGGAATTAGGTTAATAGAAGAAGAAGACGTGAAGAAGAGAGGTAGTATGTTAACAGACGTAAAGAATGTAGTAGAAGGGATAAAGATAGAAGACAAGAAGATGAGAAAAAGAAAAGAAAAAGGTAATGGAGCTAATAAAAATGACTCAATCAGTTCAAGACATGGAGAGCACCATAATAATGATGAAGAAAAAATTGTAAAATCAAAAAGTAGTATAAGCATAGCAGTACTAGAGACTAAGACAAATCAAAACAAGATTCCTCTTGGCATAATAGGAAACATATTTATAAGAAAGATTCCAAAATCTAGGATCTGAATAAGGTTCAGTTCAGGATGAACAGTTTTTAAGAAGTGGGCAGTGTAACCATGTTATCTGGTCGATAGATTATAATTTAAATTATTGATGAATTAAAACAGATGTTTTTGGCAAGTGTGGAAAAAAAAGAGTAACTCTAGGTAAGGGGGGGCTAATGGGTGGGGATAATAGAAGGACTGGAGAGGGAGATGGGTGCGAGAATCTCCGTCACTCTTTAAGGAAAGATCGAGCAACAGTCCCCTACTCACTGCTTGTAAATTCCAAGTCCCTATCCACACCAACGCCTACTTTCACCTCCATGTGGTGCCCTTCGGGGAGTCCGATGGGACAACAGAGGCGAGGAGGACGACAGAGGGGGGGGCCCAGTACTTAAGGAGTACTGAGCCTAGTAATAAACACTCAAGGTAGGTGTCAGTGGAGGCTCAAGCTGTGGCTGAATGGCAGAGGGTGTCTAAAAATATACTGTCTTCTATCGATCACCTTGGGGCACCAGGCACACCCTATTGTATTTAATGGCCACTACAGGGAGAGGGGGTAGTTTAAGCACCCCCATTCTCATCAGAACAAAATGTCCACTGATTCTAAAAACTCTTATTTTTTCTCACTGAGGAAAATTCATCTTCCTCAGAATCTGTTAGGGTTTCATGTGTCTCAGACAACTCCATCGCTCTGGACATCCTAGATGACTCTTCTATCCGTACAATATACACCATACTAACAGACGAGATAGGAGGACTACATGTCCTGGTGGAGAAATCAGTTGAGGCTGCAGCGACATCAGCTCAGACTGACACAGTTACCTAACCCACTGTGGATCCCACCAAGGTTAGTCATGATACCATCTTGACTTTTATTACTAGCCTGCCTACTATCAGTGGTAACACGGGAAAGGGCCCAGCTATTGCAACTTGCACTGCAGCCTGCCCCGTCTCGCTCCAAGATCCAGAGGAGGCAAATGAGAAGGAAGGGGAAGACCCAACGAAGCAGCTTCGTCTGGTGTGATGGCGCAGTCTCAAGGGCTGTGACTGAAACTGTGAGGTTTCAACAGGAGCGAGCAGTGGAAGTTGCTGTTCCTGGGGGTCATGTGCTTGAGGAAAGGCGGAGCTTACATGTGGAGGGGCCACCCAGTGGGTCAGCTGCCGTAGCTGCAAGGCTTCCCCAGGGCCGGCAGCTGGGCATGCTGCTCATGTGGAGAAAGCTCCGACACATATACTTCACTCTAGTGTGATGGGATAATTCCAAGGTGCAGTGGCGGGGGCTGCAGGGTACCCAACGGAGCAGGCAGTTAGACCTGCTGCACCTCGATGGTAGGTACCGAACAGTGGCCTGGCCATTGCGAAGGAGCTGCTTCAGGGCTCAGTGGCTGGAACAACTGAGTTTTCCACAAAACTGGCAGATAAGGCGGCTGAGCCTGGAGGGTGGACTCCTGGTCGGGGACAGGCCGCAGAGAAGAGGTTCAGGAACTTCCCTGGGACATCTGCACCTGTTGCAAAGAAATCCAGGGGTATGGATTAGGCCCAAAGAGGGATGCCCGCAGGGTGGGGTACTCTCTCCTTTACTGTGGTGCTCGATGGTTGATTCTCTTTTAACAACCCTAAACACGGCAGTCTACTATACGCAGGGCTATAATTATATAGGCTACTATGCAGATGACATTGCTATTCTGATCGTAGGAAAGTATCCTCAGGTACTTCCAGACCTAGCACAGACTGGAGCAAACATTCTGGCGGGCTGGTGTAAGGACAATGGTCTAACCATCAGCCCACTCAAGGTTGGTGTTTGGGTCTTCACTAAAAAGAGAAAGGTGACAATAAGATCCTATACTGAATAATATCCAGATAAACCAAGTCAAAGAAGTGAAACACCTGGAGGTCATTCTGAATTACAAGCTACGATGGCACAAGCATGTGCTAGAGAAAACAAGAAAGCCCTCAAATGTCTATGGGCCTGCAGATACACGATAGGCAAGATCTGGGGGCTCAAACCAAGAATGGTTTACTGGCTGTGCATTACTGCCATAAGACCAGTGGTGTCATATGCAGCTCTAGTGTGGTGGCACAGAGACAAAGTAGGAAAGTATAGGAATATACTTGACAGACTACAGAGGCTCGCGTGCCTTATGATCACCAGAGGAGCTATGAGCACCTCTCCTACAGCTGCAATAGAAGTTATGCTCAGTCTGACTCCACTCCACCTGGAAATCGAAGCAAAAGCTCTGAAAACTATGTACAGGCCTGTTAAACAAGATACTAGATCCAATGCCCTGACTATGGCAGGACATGGGAAGATAATTCAGCGGATAGATGAGGATAGGGTGCTCTCTATGCACTCAGACTTACAAATCCGCAAATATTAAGGCACTAAACTAAGTGTCAAAATCGTTAAAACAAAGATACATAAACCGAACAATGACATTAATTGCTATACGGACAGCTCCCTAACAGCCCAGGGCTCAGGAGCCGGCATCTGGCGGGGCAATAAGCCATTGGAAAATATATCTATTCCCTTAGAGAGGTACACTTCAGTATTTCGATCCGAAATACTCACAATAAATAATTGCACTAGTACTCTTATAAGGGAAGGGCTCTCTGGTAGAAGAATCACCATGTACTCAGACAGCCAGGCTGCAATAGGGGCACTCAGTAGCCCCGCCACTCGTTCCAGAGTTGTTGAAGACTGCAATGCAGTACTCAACAGACTCTCACGCACAAATAGAGTCAGCATTGAATTGGTCCCGGGTCACTGCGGTAATACCGGTAATGAACATGCTGACAGGCTTGCTAGGAATGGCTCTGAAACCATTCCTTTCACACCGGAGCCTGTGTGTGGCATTAGCTTAAGCTATGCCATAAGCACTATAAAGGCGGCCTATGGATTAAAAGCCAAATGTCATTGACTCAATAAAAGACTAGGACAGGCTAAGCTGCTCCTTGATGAACCCCATAGAGGATGAAGTGATGAACTGCTTCGGCTGGACAGGACATCTCTTAGGTTAATTACAGGGATCTATACAGGTCACTGTAGATTAATAAACATACGTTTAACATCAAGCTAACAGAGTCACCCATGTATTGATTGTGCAATGATAAGCATGAGACAGCCTATCACATTATTTGTTGGTGTAACCAGTTTGCAGGGGTGAGGTTTGCACTGTTCGGGATGGATTGCATGGTGGATCCCAAGCAGTGCGAACTGATCAACACCTTAAACTTCTACCAAGTTCTACCAAACTTAAGCTCTAATGAGCTTACTGCAGTGCTGTGATGCTGATTGCAGCACTGGGGTGTTTGTAATTGCGCACACGGTGTTTCTGTGCCAAAACAAAAAACTCTAGGATAGTTAAAGTATTATGAATATTTTGGTTATTTTGCAATAAAAAAGAATTGTTTTTGTTGTTTGTTTCTTGGCCAAGGTAACACGCGACAATATTTTGTTGTGAAGAAATGTTTCTGCGCACTATATAGTTACATATTACATATATTTTTTTAGTACAGATGGTTTATTATTCTCCAATTTATTATGTAATTTATATCAATAAGTCTGTAAATGGATGAAGTGGAAGTGGTGTAACTAGTTATAGATACCCATGTCCATTGGTTATAAATAATTTTATTTAAAACTTTTTTGGAGATTATTAATGTTTTGTTATATTCTAGTTTAATCAGACACGAAAAAATGTACCCGAGCATCAGCTGATATTTTTCACCAGCGCCAAAGAGAAGAAAAGTGTATCTATCGACACAAAAAAAGAAACTGGGAAAGTAGAGAGCTAGAAGAAATAGAGAGATTGAGGAGTATTAATGAATGCCAAAAGTGCTATGAAAAAGGGAACAGTGGTCAAAAACCATTCAAACCTCAAATCTCAGCCTGAAAGGACGCAGATGAATCTCTATGAAATGATAAAACCCAAATGCTACGAATATGTAACAAGTACTTTAATCACTTGCTCAATGGAAATCGGGTACAAGAAGCTCATGGGAAGAAGTTAATCTTAGTTGAATTCCTGAAGATGACCTTGAGCCTCCAGATGAAAAGGAACTAAGCACCACTGTGTGAAGCAATAGGCTTTGACAAACTTTCTGCTGAGCTATTTAAGAAAGGGGGAGATCAGCTTTTCCAAACATTACAAAATCTTTTTGCTACGATTTGAACAGAAGAAATCATTCCGAAAACATGGAGTAAGACAGTCTTATGTCCTATTCACAATAAAGGAGATCTTTTTGAATGTCATCATTATCGAGGCATATCTCTACTGCCATGTGCCTTCAAGTTATTCTCAAATATACTGTACCAAAGATTACTACCGCATATAGAGAGAGGATACCAAGAAAACACCAAATACGGATGCATCATCTATTCGTTGACTTTAGATCTGCCTATGACAGTATTCAACGTGAGGCTGTGTATCAGGCAATGAAAGACTTTAATGTACTTGCTAAGCTCATCCGTCTTGTAAAACTTATAATGAGCAATACTGAATGTATGGTGCAGATTCAGGGAGATCTGTCTGAGGGATTCACCTCTCAAAATGGTGTTTGACGGGGAGATTCCCTAGCCTGTCTTCTATTCAATATTGGACTGGAAAAAGTTATTAGCGAATCAAAGGTTCAGACCAGTGGAACCATTTTTAATCATATGGTACAAATCTTGGGATATGCAGATATTGACATTATTGGGAGATCAAAAGCTGATGAGGAAGAGGCCTATCTTACCCTTACTTCAGAGTATATTCATATTGGCTTTCCTCTTCAGGCGATAAAACGATCGAGAGGGGCAGGAAAAGACTCGGTTTCCAAAGTAGATACTACCTCAAGATGTACTGCTTTGGTAGACATGCAGATGAATAGGCTTAAGTATGCTTTGCTAAGTGCTGACTTACAACGTCGTGATTCCCTGATTAAGAACGGACCGCCAAAATCGACTCCGACGTGCTGAAACACCATCCCTTCTTGAAGTCTGAAACTTAGCATGTTACCCATCAATGGAGGGTGGGGTAACTTGTTGGCCTTGTAGCAGCGAAGGCACTTAAAAACCCGCTTGCGTATCAGAGACCTTGCAGCTCCAATCCAATACTGAGCATGCAATACTGCCTGTAACGCTGATGGTCCCAAGTGGAGGTGTAGTCGATGATAGTGGTCCACCAGAAGCTTGGCAAAATGGCTTTTTCCTGGAATGATAATTCGATGCTTAGAATCATAATCTAGGTTCGCATATCGCAAACGTCTGCCCACCCTCAGCACTCCATCGGCATCTAGGAACGGCTGAAGATACTTTAGTTGGCTGCACTCTATTTTGTTGTTGTTTTCTACCAGTTTTATACATAATTTATTTGCATCCTTCAATTCCGACAAACTTATTGTTCCCGTTGGTACTAATGAACATTTTCTACACCTTTTAATGAAACGTAAGATATAGCAGACGCTCCTCAGTAGTCTGGTATACGAAGAAAACCGCTCCATCCATTCCAACACTCGTTTTAATGGAAGTTTTTACCACACCTAAGTTTACCCTTTTTAATTCAGGTAAATCTCCTGTCTTCAATTCTAATCTGGGCCATCTCTTTAATGGCGACATCAACCAACGAGGCCCCGCCCACCAAAGCAGATGTTTTCCTAATTCAGATGCTAATAGGCCATGTGAACTAAATCCGCCGGGTTTTCCTCAGACTTTACATGATACCAATCATTCATGTTGGTGATCTCTAAAATTTGTACGACTATGAGACACAAATACGTTCAACTGCTGTGAGGGAGTAGAGATCCAACCTAACATGATCGTGGAGTCGGTAAAAAATCTGGTACAACAGATAGATAACTTATTACGCAGACTGCCATAAGATTGATAGAGACGACTCAATAAGAGAGCACCTGACAACTCTAGCCGAGGGATGGTCATCTAGTTAATGGGAGCCAACTTGGTTCTAGCCCTAATTAGATGAACTTTGTAGGCTGACTGAGTATTCTCGACCAGATATAGTACGGCAGTGTAACCCCGCTCAGATGTGTCGACAAGAATTGAAGACTTACATTCTTTATCCACTACGCGGCGAGGAATCTTTATTTGTGAAATGGAGTCTAGCTGAGATATAAACTGATGCCATCTCAGACATATTTCAGGTGGACCCACGTCATCCCATCCGCACTTGGAGATCCATAAATCCTGTAGGATAGTCTTGGCATAAAACACTACTGGAGACAGGAACACCAATGGCTCATAAATCCAAGCTATTGCTGACAAAATAGCTCGTTTTGAAGGATGCCACGAAGGAGTGATGATTTTGTAGGAGAAGAGGTCCTCGTCCGGAATCCAGTGCATACCCAGGAGCTTGATCTTTGGATCATCATCCTCAGAAAGGCAGACTGCCTCATGCAAACCTTCCGAACTTTGCAGAAACTTTAGTAATTCTGGACTGTTGCTTGCCCACTTACCTAACTCGAAACACCCCTTACTTAACGATTCCATGAGTTCTGATGCTAATTGTTTAGCCTCATCTACAGACGCTGCGCCTGTAGCAATATCGTCCACGTATATGTCTTCTTGCAAGACTTTAAATGCCCATGGGTACAAGTCTCGTACCAGATGGATAATACCCCTTTGTGCTTGAAATGGTGCCGAACTTGTGCCATATGTGACAGTCCACAGTTCAAACTGCTGGACCGTATCCTTCAGGTCGAAGCGCCAGAGTATATGCTGATATTTTTGATCTGGCGGGTGCACCAGAATCTGTCGATACATCTTTACTATGACAGCAACGAAAACAACTTGGTAAGTTCGAAACTGTGTGAGGATGTCACAAATATCCAGTTGTAACTTCGGGCCTGTAAATAAATGATCATTGAGCGATCCATTCCGTGTTTTGCACGAAGCATCAAACACCGTCCTGAGCTTCATGGAATTTTCGTGATTTTTCACTACAGCATGATGAGGTAACGTGTATGAAGCAACCGTGTTTGATGGAATGATTCTCATGTGCCCTAACTCCTTATATTCCCACATGAAATGATGATATTCATGCTTCAGTTGGGGATTTCTTTTCTAAATTGACTAGACGCTTGAAAGCCTGGCCTTTCGGGTTTTTGAGAGACGTCACAGTAAAAGACACAACAAAGCGTTCTGAATCGAGGCGATAATGCGTTTCCTGAAAATGTTGTTCACATTTCTTGTCCTCTTCCGAAGCCATGTCGACTGATCGTACTTCCTCCAACTCCCAAAACCTCTCCATTGTGCTCTTCATATCTTCATTGGTATGAAGGAAAAACGATGATCCCCCATTTATGTTGAGTTCCGAACCTAAAGGACCTGATATCACGTATCTAAAAATAGTTGGCAGTAATCTGGGTACATCAGGACCCACGTTTTTGGGCTGACCTGTGATTGCTGGTAATTGCAGGGAATCACGATAGCCTTGACATCCAATCTTATTGAGCTGTAAGATGGAATCCGTGATCGAAGGGAGCAGTCAACTTTTCCTATGGTGCAAGTCACCCTCATCTGTCCAATGCCCGCAATGCTCTGTTTGAAAGGATCAACGGGGAGTTCTAATCTTTTCGCTCATTCAGAAGCCATGAATGAAAACTGGCTTCCGCTATCCACCACCACTCTTACTGGTTTGAAGATTCCCTCTGCATAGCAAAAATAAACAACAGCTGTTCCCAGAAGGACTTCTCTCTCACCTAAAGCTCCCAAGGTAAGGCCTTCCTGAGTTGACGGTTTGCTTGCTCCCGCAACCTGTGGTAAAGATTGATGCAACCAGGTGTGATGCTCTTCATTACACACCGAACATCTTCGCAGTGATGTGCATTGGCTAGAGTGATGCTTCGATGACAGGCAATTCTTACATCCCGACCACTGCCTGAGGAAATTTATCCTTTCAGAAGGAGATGCTTCTTTAAATTTCCTACAATCATAGAGAGGGTGTTGATAGTTGCACACAGGGCATAAAGGAATGGACGACTCCCGCTTCACCATAGGTTTCCGCTTAGTTTGATGTGGAGTTGATCTCTGACTATCAGCTGAGAAAGGAGCTCCTTGGTTGACCGTAGTAAGGATTAGAAGAAGAATCACGTGACTGATTATTATTCTTCCTGTGTTCCTGTAATTGCTCTGATTTGTCGCCATGGATATCCAGTGACTTCCATTCACTCTTGATAAAATTAACTAAATCCGCATAACTAGGGAATTCCACCTCAGCATACCTTTTTTCAAAAAGAATTTTTGTTGTTGGATCTAGGCAACGGAGAACCATATATGATAGTAGGAAGTCTCCTAGATCAGGTATACCTAAATGTTTCAAAGATTCGATAGCCTCAATAACCTTTGTCAACAGTGCCTTGAGTGATGCAGAGGAAGGCTTTCCAGACATTACCTTGAAATCTAGTACTCGTTTCAAATACGAATTAGCAAGTTTTCTTTTGTTGTTATAATGGTCCGTCAGTAGTTTCCAGGCTTGGTTATAGTTGTCCTCTGTTAAACCTACATTCGAAATTAGTGCACGTGCTGGACCATTCAGACAAGAGACTAAAAAGAGATACTTCTCCATATTAGATAGTGTTGCCTCTTCATGGATAAGAGACTTATAGGTGTCCCTAAATAGTGGCCCCTCCTGAGAATTTCCACCGAACTGGGGAAGGTTAATTTGTGGTAGTCGTGCTCGTACCAAACGACTGTCATTTACTGCCGCAGAAAAGGAGGCAGGAGGTATGGTAAGGTTCTGAACATCTGAAGGAGTGGGGTTCATATGGTGCTCATAAATGGTGCAGCTCTCGTAGTAATACCGTTTCACAGCGGCCATGAGCGTTTTATCGGCGCTGGTAGGAAATATTGTTGATGCCCCTTTGTCACACACCAGGGCAAGAATATTGTCCCATGTCGTATTAAAAGTGTCGTAGTGGGTATCTAATTTTTTTTTTCATGCCTTTAAACAGAAACAGTTGCGACGAGTCAGTTGATATTGCTCTCCCCTGTTCTAGTATGGCTTTTATTTTTGTTCTGGATGACTTTAATTTTTCTTTTAGCGTTTCAAATTGTTGCTTGACACCAGCTTCCCAAGACTTCATGATATCTAATATTAAAAACAAAAATAACCAACTGGAGAAGAGAGGGTCAAGGATAATAATAAATGAGCCAAAAGAAAACACGATAACCCAAATATTAAAACAATAAAATAAAACCGACCAAAAATAAAAGCCGTGAGCACTGTTTACAAGATGTAAAGGAAGAGAAAACAAGTATTTATAAATATGTATGTATATCAATATATATAAAATTAATTACAATTATTATAATTATGCTGCTATTTGGTATTACCCAGAGGACCAATTTAATTAATAATAAAATGTCAAAAAAAAATTATTAATTTTAAATTAATAATTAAAAATATTATTTTGAATCATTAAGTGTTTTCAATTAATAATAACGATTAATAGCTTCTTTCGTAACGATTTATTGACTTATAACTAAACATTGCTTAATAATATCACTTAAAATAAATAATAATTGATCCACGGATAACGGATCCAAAAATCCGGCCCGGAGAACCAAAATGTGGTGGCAGTGGGGGTTCAAAAGTGAACTTACCAATACTACCGGCCACTATTAAATAAAA
>NW_027105473.1:419648-420465 GCF_000696795.3 Halyomorpha halys | reverse complement strand
ATTTAATTAATTAACAAAAATAAATCCCAAATAGCAACATGTTTGCCGAAATAAAAGATGCATCTCTATAGGTTATATAAATTAACAAAAGAAATTTAAGAACAATAAAATTAATTAAAATAAAACAAAATGCTTTTTATAGATATTAGTAAAAGAAAAAATAAATAAAAATAAATTAATCTATTACAAAAAAAAAGTTTATAAGGTGGAGTCTTGAACTCACGATATTTTGCCTTGAGGTTCTAGTTGAGCTTTGTGTCTCATCTTCATAAATTCAGTAATTATATTAAAATGTCCCGCTGTGGGCTGAGAACTTACTGAAGTCTCTTCAACAATCTCAAAACGGGAACTTGGTCCCTTTAACTGGATACGAGGACTTGGTCCCGGGAACTTACTATCCCTTGGTTTCTAACACACTGTATAGGATTGAGGCGTAGTATTCGCACTGTGTGCGGACTTAATTCCTATACTGTATTCAATAGATACACACAAACAACATTTATTGAGTGTATCGGCATGTAAATATATATGAGTACATATTTACGTCTATGAGTACATTTATAACAACCAATAAAAAAAAAATGTTAAAAAAATATATATAATATAACGGTCATCAATCATGTAAGGCCCATACCAGGTCAATCTGGTATGACATAAAAAAAACAGTACAGAAGTGTTTTATTTTCAGGGAAAATGCACCAAAAGAAAAAAAAAACAAAAGTGGATGTTAGTTGAATAATAACACTTCCAATTATAGATCAATTTAACTTGTTTTCCTACTTTTAGTAACCATTTTGAGTACTTAAATAGTATAATA
>NW_027105473.1:408713-418658 GCF_000696795.3 Halyomorpha halys | reverse complement strand
TATTATACTATTTAAGTACTCAAAATGGTTACTAAAAGTAGGAAAACAAGTTAAATTGATCTATAATTGGAAGTGTTATTATACAACTAACATCCACTTTTGGTTTTTTTTTCTTTTGGTGCATTTTCCCTGAAAATAAAACACTTCTATACTGTTTTTTTATAGCTCTTTGAAATTGCCGAGCTGCTGTCTTATAGAAGTTTTCATTTATCACCTTTAAGTTGGAGTGTCACAATAACTCCTTAGGACACATTTGATGCTGAAATGCTGGGAACAAAGTAGCTAGTTACATTTTTTATGGCTGGCCTGGGATGTGATGTACCCCAGGCACTCGTCTTTTAGGGAAACTCCTGAATTTGGTTGAAGTTGTGTAAAGAAATAGTCCCTTGCAAAATGTTGTTCCACTGATTTTTATTTTAAAAGTTATTAGGGGGGTCTTGAGAATTCCCAAAACACTCTCTAAGAACAGTTTCATACTGTACAAAAGATATGGCTGCGCCCCTTAGTTCCGCCCAAGCTAAAATATATGGTGCAACTTGCTTCATTAGTTTAAGGCAGCATTCAGCATCAAATCATCTTGTGTCCACCCCTCCCTCTATAATTGGCTACTGCCTCAAGATTAGTTAAAAATTCTTCATGGGGAACTTCATCCTTGCTGCCTCCTCAGCGTTGAATCATACTTTGTAGACTTAAATCCTGCTTAATTTTATAGAATGGATTTTCTGTGGGTCATAATTGAACCACTGATCACTGGCTGTATCCTCCTAGTTTCTCCTAACTCATTGTACATTAGTTCAGACTCTACAGATGTCCCCATCATCATCACTTCTGTGTAACCTTTATGAAATTTTCTGAAGTCTAAAGTTATTACTTTTGATCTTTATAGTTGAAGCAGAAAATAGCTAAAACACTAAATAAGGCGCAATTCACAAGTTATATGGTGAGCACCTTTCTATTTCTCAGATATTGGGCTTTCTATCAACACTGCTTGGCTAACCGGACTTATTGCCTTTCAGATAGAAAATATAATTAGACAGATTGTTTTGATTATTGCTGGTACCAGTAGAATTAACTACTGATTCCACTTCTGAGACCAGTGTAAAGAAGCAGCAATTGATTAGGATATTTTTCAATCAACCGAAATAGCAACATAATAAAACTATACTATTTAACACATATTATACAATTACTTACAAAAACCTCTGATACAATGGAGAAGGTAGGAAATTAGAGAGGGAAATGTTAGTTGGTTCTTACATAGACTTCACCATTTAAGTGCAAGAGGAAAAATCCTTAAAATCGTAAAACTGTAATGGAGTAAAACTTTCCTATAAAATGAGAATTACCTCTATATATTTAACAAGGGGGCTATCCTACACATGTGGGATCACAGATTTCAATGAAACTTTTTTGTGATACTTGGCAGAAAAATATTAGACACCTGTCTCAGGGTTCTAGCCAATGTGCCATAAAAGCCAAGAAAAAAATATTTCACATAATTTTAGATTTTTCTTTATATTATTGAATGCCGTCTTTACTGTATTCTCTGTGTATTTAATGGTTACTAAATATCAATCACTTTGTTTTTTCATGTAAAATAAGAACAAAAGATTGTTGATTATATTAAATGCATAAAATTCTAAAATTATGTAAAATATTTTTTTTCTGGGCTCCTTTAGCAAGAACCCTCAGACAAGTGCCTAATAATTTTCAACCAAGTATCACGAAAACAAATTTGGTTGAAATAGATGTTCCCACATACATAGTCTCCCCTAGTCAAATAAACTAGTAAGTCACAAGTAAGGCAATGCATGTATTTTATAATTCCGTCCAGTACAGCAAAATGGTGACTCCTCAAATCAAGTCTACATATCCGCCATTGGAGTTGTTTTCCTCCATCATCAGAAACAAATTAATATCACTAAGTAATATTATAAATTTTTCGGCTTAACCTCTTCAACCAGTTATTTTTCTTTATTTCAATATATTGCCTTGTGGTGGCAAGATTATTAACGTCTTCAGTGGCAATAGTTGAGTTAGCAAAGAGAGTGTTTGAAATGGGTTTGCCACTGTCGAAATTATTATCAACATTTTTATTTCTCTTGTATATTTCTTTCAAATCTATTTTTATTTAGAATTCATTTAATGTTTCATTATTTTACATTTGTTTTAGTGGCAAACCCATTTGAAACCTCTCGCCATATGATCAATTACTAACAATTAATTAATAATGAAGAACTTTCTTCATGTTCTCAATGTTGCTTCGTGTTTCTTTCGTTATCTAAAAAAACTGAATAGTTATGTTTATAATAATTGTGAACGTGTTGTTTTAATTTCAAGTATAAACATTGTTGTTTAGAGACCTAAAGATTCATCTTTATTATTATACAATAGGAACACGCAGTAAAATCTTTTGTATAAGTCATTGTTTTTGTTTCATCAAAGCCCTTCTGAAATGGATAATCTAAAATTGACTTCAGATCTGATTTTCACCATACATAAGATCTGGAAAGGTTTGGTCAAAATAATATGTTTTATGAAATTTACTTTTATTGTTTACGTTTTGAGAATTGTTAATAATGCAAATTGATTTTAAAACTTTTTATTTAGTGTGTGTAATTATTGCATGTTCAACCAATTTATTTTTTTCATCATATTATGGACTAGACATGACACCATAAAAATAACACCTACTACTTTAACAGAAAGAAGTAAAAATCCTACCTTCTGATTCTTCACACACTTTTTTAGCAATATGTGTCAAAATACCATCATTCCATTGGCGAGTATCTAGATCAATATATCCCAGAAGTTCTTGTCGTGAGCTTGATTTAGGATTTATCATGTCATGATGAATAATCATCTTCAATTTCATCAAAGCCTGGAATAAATACAATATACAAGAATGAAAGGAATATGGTCTGGGTGCGGTCAAAAAAACTCAAATAGTAGAATTATACTATTTTATTGAGCCAACGTTTCGCCCCACGTTGCAGGGCTTCGTCATTACAGTCGCATGTAAATACAAGTTTGACCTGTCCATTGTAAATTAAATTGTATGCGCTTTCGACATTTTCCGCTCCTGGTATAAAGAATGTGTTTAATTAAGTCGAATTGAATACCAATTTTAGATATTTAATTTGACTTATTACAAATTTAATTTAAAAAATCGTTGACTACACGCTATGTCTGATAGTAATGATCGTTGAACTATTTATTAATTTACAAACCTAAAAAAAAAAAAAGTTGTAACACCAAAAACAAAAAGAAAGTTTACAAAACATCTTTAGATTTTATGTTTCTATGGCGGATGAAAAACTAATATCTGTGGGAATTAGCCTGAATTATGTGGAAAATGAGTGCTATTCCACAACATACAAAAATAAAAAGTTTCAAAATTTTTTATTGCCCGACACAGATATGCATATGTGTAAAACGATTCTTATTACAAACTTGGCCTGAAGAATTATTTTTCAATTAATTTATTCTAATATTTCAAAAATAATTCCGCAATTAGATCTCGCGAACGCCCAACTCATCAGGCCTCCTGTTAGGAAATGTAATCAATTCATTTACTATGTATGTAATCATTCATCAATTCATTTGGATATGCCATTAATTATTAAATAAATAACTATAATTTTGTTTTTTACTGTTTTTAAAATTTTTATATCCTAATGAAGATAGAATTTATTATATGATAGTTTTGACTTCCTTAGAAGTTTTATCTGCAAAATATGTTCTAAAATAAAGTTGTATTGTTAAATTGAGAATTTTATTTAATTACTAAAAATAGTGATAAAGAACCGCCCAATATTTGGCCTTATTAGGATAGTAATTATAGTTTGTAAGTGTTTTATATTGTTGCTTGAAGAACCATTGACTCAAATTCTCAAGATAAAGGCGTTCAGGTCAATGGCGTCGATACCAGTTTTTATTGCATCGTGTCGTTATGGCATCTCATCGAGGGCATTGAATTTTCCAGTTCTGCTAGTCATTCCTCGAGACAATATACCATTCAATGTCAAAAAATGACTTCATAACGACTTATGAACGGGTTTTCTCCATCATCATGCTGGTTTTTGTGTGAGAGCGATTAAAGTGTATTAATATACTATTAAGTGTGACTATAATTTATCTTTAATGTACAGAAATACTTATTGCTGTTATATAATTTTAAGACCAAGGAGTTAATTTTTTGTACCATTCATACTTTGTTTTTGATGGCTTGGACTAAATATACTAACCCACATTACATTAATTTATCCAGCTCTCAGAATATGATAATAATTATATTACTAATTATTGACAATTTCTCAATGTTATTAATAAGGAAGTGAAAATTTGGTCCGCGCACAGGTAAATAGTAACAAAACCTCTTAGTCATATAATGCTCAAATTTATGTGCTGAGAAGCCAGGGAATTTATATATAACGTACACAAACACACCTACTTTGCCATTATGTAACTCGAAACACTTGAGGTGTTAAATATTTCTAAATTCCTGGACGGTGTGGTTATACTTGAGAACGAACCGTGGTATGAGAAACGCCCTACCAGTTTGATTTATTGCTTCAAAACAACTCCCTGTTCAAGTTAAAACTATATTTCTCTCCCAGAAGGAGTATTATATCCACCATTACCGCGATGCTTAGCAAATTATTAGTTTTCATTTCGGAGATATGTTATGTAAAACAGATACAAACACATAGTTACAAAAGGAAAAAAAAAAAGAAGAGAAAAAAAACAAAAACATAAGTGTAAAATAACAGGGGTATAAAATGTAAAAAAGTAAGATATAATAAGAAAATATACAAGAATATAATATACAAGAATAATTGACTGTTGGAAACATTTACTGTTGTTTTTTTAAATTAGTTTAATTTAGAAATTATAATGAAAACTTGGAATCATAGAGAAGAAGAAAACATGAATATTTAAAGTTACATACTAAAGAAACTTAGTACTTGCAGCTAACATGCTGTACCAACATTGTATAGATGGTTAACAGTAGTAAACTTTGGTTAACATTTCAACAGAAGCTGGCTAAGATCAACAATATTATTTAAAAGTTTAAATCTCTTACTGCTGGTTTAGAAAACTCTTTTATCTATCTGATCTCCACTAATAAGTAAATCTGTTTGATAAAGTCCAGTATCCTTCAGTTTTTGTTTTTGGACAAGCATTACTCCGAACTTTGATCTATCTAGATATCTAGATAGTTATAATAAAGACAGGATTATTTAATAATACAATAAAGAGTGCTTAATTTTGACAGATCACTGACATTGGAGTGGATGTGTTTTACAGAGTGAAATATCATGATCAGCTAGCTAAATAATCTCCACTTATTAACCTATGGGTTAATATAGATTAACCTACACTTATAGGTTGTGGTTGGCATAGATCTCTGTTTAAAATTAGAGGTTTTTTAGCCATCTTTTTCAAATATAAGTACTTTTGTTTCCCAGTTTAAGGATATTAATTGCAGATAAAAAATATTCTGAAACCATGGTCTTGGTGCACTTTAGTGTGCCCTAAGTTAGTTTTAGTTTACATAATTTATTTTGCACTCATTTAAATATATTCTTATTATAAAAATTTCTTTTTAAATATGGAAGCCCCATTTGTGTAAGTGGTGTCTGATATTCCCTGAGGATCGAACACCGCTAATACTATGCAATAATAACACTGCTTCGAAAACATTGCTCCACATTGCTAGTCGCTGTTGATGTCTGACCTAAATTTACCAGTTGCTGCCCATTGCAGTTACTTTTAGATGAGCACTCTTTATACGGCACTGACAATAAGACATGGAGACCATCTGCTTTTTGCCCTTGTGACATGCACTTCGCCTTGCGCCATCTTCGGTCAACATTTCATAATAAAAACAATCCATAATCACATAAAAACAATCCATCATATTTTATATTCATTTTATAGTTTTCTAATTATTTCTATCGAGTATTATTCACAAATCAATTATGTATTAGTTATATTTTTATATATTTTTTTATTGTTATATTATTTCCATTACTTTATTTAAATATTATTATTTATGAGCTTCAATCCTAGAACCTTTGAGGGAGCTCATACAACCTGGATTTTCAAATCCCATAATGACTGACTTGTATTCCTCTGAGAAGCTTTCCTATTATCAAGTAAGAATCCAACTAGATGTCCCAAAGCTGCTGATTTAAAGATATTATTTGGATAAAAATATATTCCACGGGACTATAATTGCTTGATTCTGTTTATATTAATTAATACTACAATTTGTAGAATCAATCTGAAATCTTTGAAGTGATTTCCCGAACACTCTTAGAGCTTGTACTTTTTTTAATATGGTTAGTGAGCTGTGTTCACTAGGAGGGAAATTTTTTATATTATCTTTTGACAATTTTCATTGGTGTCTTCTAATTTAACTGATCCATCCACTATACTCCAATAATGTATTAATTTAAAATTTTTAAGAAAGATAGTTTATCCAGCCCTTATGTTTCTCAACAAATTGTAGTATAAAAACTGTAGTTTAAAAAAATAATACAACTAAAAGAGAATTAGATAATAAAAATATTAAAACCACCATTACTATTTAAGTAAATGATTAAAATAAGTATCAAAACAAAGAAAACAGCTGTCAAAATTAATTTTATTTTGAAAATGTACTTACTTTTTTTAGCAACAAAATTATTGTACTTTTCCCAGAAGATGCAGGTCCAACAACAACTACTCCCATTCTTTGTTTCATGAGTTCGAATAGTTCTAGGCATTTTTGAACCTATAAACATACATTTTCAGAAAAATAAAAAAATAGTAGTAAACATGTTTTAGGGCTTTTTATTGTAATAAGAAAATCAATATATTACAAATGATATTACACATTTTAAAAAGCTAATGGATATCCTTAAAAACAACATGCATAAAGTATTTAATAAAAAAATACATTAAACAAGGGGTTTCAGCAACTTTTTTTTTTTAAAAAAAGAGAGGTACATATAACAAGATTCACCCTAATCAGTTGAGTCATTCTAAATTACTGAAGGTCTTTTCTATCCCCTCCCTCGAGGAGAACAGTTGATTACAGGTATCTTTATTTGATCTATAAGAAACAAGTATATTAAGTTCTACTATATTCAGCTAAGATGTCCTTAATTGATGAAGAACCCCCCACCCATAGTTACGAGGAGGAAATATTTAAAGGCTGTTTTACAAGGTCATTTATGTAGTGTTTGATGCAGTGTTTTTTATTTTTAGTAATTTTTTTTTAGTTTTACTTATTTCTGAATATTATCAGTAATTATGTAAGTGAAACATGGGAACTAATATAAGGATACAAAAAAATTATGAAGGTTAGCAAAGAAAGTTCCTTTGAATGATACATGAGCCAATAAATAAATTAGAACAATAGCGATCCAGAAAAAATAATGGTTATGTAGGAGAGGATAATAGCGATCCAGAAAAAATGATGGTTATATAGGAGAGGACAATAGCGATGCAGAAAAAATAATGGTTATATAGCAGAAGTATGACCAAACCAATATTGTGGTATTTATCAAGTGGGAAGAATCTGATGGCTTTGTCATGTAGAAAGAATGCCAGAGGATTGTCTAACAAGAAGCTGGTTTCATGATGTGTAGGCAGACCTGTGTTGAATGGAAGTGAGGTGATGGAGATCATTTGAAGCACATGGACCATGTGGAAGGTCAAAACCCTACAAGGGCTGAAGAGCCATTGCGTAGTATTGTAGAGTATCTGACAGATACCAGGTGAGTATTTATGTTATTTTTAATATGTTCTCTTTTATGTTATTGTAATATTTTGTTGTATAATATGTTCTCTTTGTGATGTTTCCTTATTACAGATTTATCACGGTGAAAAAATATCTGATTTCAACAGGTTTTGAAGATGACAAGGTTAAATGAAAAGATTAAATATTAAATAGATATGAGAATTTTTATTTTATTATATATAATATTATAGACACTTAATCTCAGGGCGGGTTTTCTAGGCAATCAGAACACTTAATAACACTTTTATAAATATAATTAATTATATGTTGAGCTAAACTAACCAATTTATACTCTTCTATGATGACTGATGGTTTTCTTTGTCTTCTATCTCATAATCACTGGCTGTAAACAAAGCATTTGGTTCTCTAACAGTTTTCAACACATCTCATCCAACAATCCAACGATCCAAACAAAGAATCACTTATTCTTTTTGGATGATTCTAGATGTCTTCTTTTTCTCTAGACAAAGAGTGATCCTCACCATCTATTTCTGGAAATGTCTTCGTTTCTTGGACAATGTCCAGTACCTTGCATCCAAACAAACAGTGATCCAAACCAAGCTTTCCCTTTCCCTTCTATCAGTGTTTGATCTCAACATCGATTGAAGCACAACGGTTTTAAGTTTTAACTGGTGATTTTCTTTATAAATATTATTCTTTAATACTTATTGTTGACTTATATTTTTTCTTAAATGTACTGTAATTACAGTCATGATGGGAATAACAAAAGTTGATAAAATTTTAATCTATGTTCTCAACTTAACAGCAATTCAATGGACTTTGGAAGGACGCACGCCACCATCTTCTTTATTTTGAATAATATATTTTTACTTCATATTCATGTGCCCAAGCTAGGACGTCAAGATAATCACTGGAGACTTCAATGCTAAGATCAGAAAGGAAGAAATCTATCGCCCTACTATAGGATGTCACAACCTTCACAAAGAAACTAACGAAAATGACCAATGTGTCATCAACTTCGCCACACCAACTTCACAGGGAATGGTTATTGGAGGGACACTCTTCCCGCACAGGAGGAAACATAAGGGAACCTGGATATCACCTGACAAGAAAACTGTTAATCAAATTGACCACATACTAGTGGATACCAGACATAGATCCAGTCTACAAGATGTAAGGACGTATCGTGAAGTGAACATAGATTCTGACCACTATCTCAGTGTCGCTCACCTGAGAGCCAAGATAAAAACAGAGTGGTGCACTCTTGGACAAAGAGGTAAGAGGTTCAACCTGGACAAACTGAAGGTTCCTGACACCAGGACATGGTATATGGAACAGCTGGATGAAGACCTCCGCACTCAAAGAACTGATGGTGACACTAACCTTAGGTGGAAAGTCTTTGCTCAGACAATGGAGAAGAATGCAGAAAAGATCTTAGGGTGGCAGGACAAAGAAATCTGATCCCGTTGGTTTGACGAGGAATATGAAGCTGCTACAAACCAGAAGAGCCAAGCATACAAAGCCATGGTTAATAAAGTCACAAGGAGAAACGATATTGATGAATATCGATTGAGGAGATGCGAAGAGAAACGTTTGTATTGCAGAAGGAAGAGGAACTGGAAAAGACAGAAACATTTTTCGGAAATAAGGAATTCTGAGATTTTTATAGGAAAATAAACAGGAGTTGAAAACCCTACTCTAATGTCTCTTATGTCTGCAACAACCATGAGGGGAACCTGCTTTCCAACAAGCAGAGAGCCCTGTCCCAGTGGAGGCGTCATTTCAATGATCTCCTCAATGAGCGATCTTTGGAACTTAGTGAGGAATTAGAGAGAAGATGAGGAACACAGGGAGAATGAAACAGGTGAAGAGCCACCTTTCGAAGATGAGATCCTCGATGCCATCAACCGATTGAGATGTAACAAGGCTCTGGAAGCTGATGGAGTCTCTCCAGAACTCATCAAGTGCGGTGGGAACAAACTGGTGAAGGATATGCAGGATCTCCTCATCACAGTTTGGACAGATGAAGTTCTACCGGAGGAGACGTTCTACCTACTGCTGGAGGAGGTCAGGATTCGACACTGGATTGTAGAGCCACGCTAGTAGTAGTAGTAGTAGTAGTAGTAGTAGTAGTAGTAGTAGTAGTAGTAGTAGTAGTAGTAGTAGTAGTAGTAGTAGTAGTAGTAGTAGTA
>NW_027105473.1:401775-403468 GCF_000696795.3 Halyomorpha halys | reverse complement strand
AATTAAATAAGTTACATCAACTTATTTGTGTTTCATTTTGACCACACCCACAACCATCTTCCCCTCGTATAATAATTATGCATTTAAGGTTGATATATCCCTGAAACATTGCAGCAAATATTTTTTCACTAAAATCAACTCTTTCCTAAAAAGTTCATTTTTTTATTTTGTAATGTATCTATTTATTTTAATGGGATAGGTCTAACCCATTTCAGGTCCATTGAGTAGCCCCAAGATCTAAGCTGAAATAAACTCTAAAACTAGTGTAAAACACATGATATACCTCACATTGTGGCCCATTTCTTCCAGGCCTGATTTGATAGTGGCTGTGGGAGTATTTGAATAGAGACCCTTCAAAACCAATTTATGCCTCTTGTTTCGGCTGGTAGCAATGAAAATCGTAATTTTTGTTAATCAAATAATTGACGAGTTTTTTGTACTGTTCCTTGGTGGTAGTGTTTAAATTAATTTCATTGACACATGAAAAACATCTGAAATTTGGCTGTCCAATCAAGTCAGCAATTTCTTGATCAAATGATATCAAATTTTCTATTCTAGAGACAAAGATAGGAGGTGGCTCTGGATCTGAATACCCTTGAGGTTCTGGATTGTTATTTGGTGGATTGTTGACAACAGTAGAATTATTGCTGGTTGAGGTGATAGGTGTGGTTAGCTGTGGTTTTACTGTGAGGTTTGGGTTGTTCAGCTGGCTTTTTTAATTTAGCCGCTTTATTTTTTTTAGTAGGGTGAATTGCCCGCCGACCTGTGGGGCAGCATTTCTGTGGTCCTTTTGAAGAGTATGGCTCTTTAAATATTGCTAGTCTGTTTCACTTAATTGAGAAATTGGGGTCTCTCCCTCCGAGTCTTTACACGACACATTCTTGTCTGAATGCATATTATGAATTAGAATAAATATATACTGTGATATCTTGGTTTATTAAAATGAATAAAAAGGAAATTTAATAGTTTTTATTTATTTTCAGATCTAAAATATAGGTTTGAAGATGACAAGGTTTAAATGAAAAGATTAAATATAAAATATTGTAATATTCAAAAATTATTAAAATAAAATAAATGGAATTTGATATATTTTTTTTTACTTATTCTCACATCTAAAGTATAGTTTTGAAGATGACAAGGTCAAATAAAAAAATTGAATATTAAATAAATATGATAATTTTAATTTTATATAATACTATATACTCTTAATTTCAGGGCGGGATTCCAGGCAATCAGAACACTTATTTTTAATAACACTTAATTTAAATTAATATCTCTTTTACAAATGTATTTAATTTTAGGTATTAGAACAAAACCAACCGATTTCATAGAATCTTCTTTTGATGATTTTCTCAACAAACTAACACTGTCTGTTGGCAATCTTTCAGTAAACAAACACTAATCAAACTAAGCATTGGTCCTCTAACAGTTTTTTACTCACAATCTACCAAAGTGTGTTGTTTGGCGACTCAAACAAGGAGTCCCTTTTTCTTCTTGCATGACTCTTCGATGTCCTCTTTTCCAAGATGTGCCAAGCAATCTTTTAGATATGAGAACTAAGTTAAAACAATAAAATTTCCCTTTATTTTTTATAATTAATTTTTGAATATTACAACATATATAAATAATTTTAATGAACTTTTGTTACCAAATTGCTCCCATTAATTTTCAAGCTTTGCATTCAAATTTTCAG
>NW_027105473.1:399432-401525 GCF_000696795.3 Halyomorpha halys | reverse complement strand
TGCATACAAACTGTATTTATAAAAACCACCTAGGCTTGTAAAATAGAAAAGTATCATAATGTTCACTACCAGTATCAGAATACCTCCCAAATTGCTGGAAAAGTGTACCTTGTTTCATCTAACTGGACTCAATGTCTTCCTCAAAAATTAGAATTCTATTGACGAACAAATTTTTGCTTTCACTTACCTATACATGAAATATACAGTAGGAGAAAGTATATATAAAAAAAAAAATGAATCTGGGTTTTTTTATCAGAAATGCATGATTTATAGTCCTCAGAGTACAAATAGCAAAGTCTAACAAAATTGTGTGTATGTGGATGCATGTGAACAGCCTAGTTCAAAAACAGAAAAGATGTATAAAATAATAATTATGCTTAATTATGAGAGATAGTTGACCATAGATGACTTGTACGAGGAGAAGATGGTTGGGGGTGCGGTCAAAATGAAACTCAAATAAGTTGATGTAACTTATTTAATTGTGCCAACGTTTCGGCTAGAGTTTTTAGCCTTCATCAGGGCTAAGAACAGAACAAGATAACAACCAATGAGTATAGAAAATAAAAAATAAAATACAAACAGAATGACATAAAGTGAATAATTTTACAGAATGAAATTAATAAAATGAAGTGATAAGAGAAGTGGAAAATAAAATATATACATAGGTAATTGAATAAGTAGGTGAAATAACATAATTAAGGAAATAAAATAAAAATGAAGTCATATAATGCAAAGATGTAAAAATAACTAATATATTCTTAATAACTAATACATAACTAAATATATATTTATGTTTAACAACTAATATATTCTTAATATATTAACTAACATATAACTAAATCCATATTTATGTTTAATAACTAATGTATTCTTACTTCTTTTCATTATATAACTTCATTTTTATTTTATTTCCATAATTGTGTTATTTTACCTACTTATTCAATTACCTATGTATATATTATATTTTCCATTTCTCTCATCACTTCATTTTATTAATTCCATTCTGTAAAATTATTCACTTTATGTCATTCTGTTTATATTTTATTTTCTATACTCATTGGTTGTTATCTTGTTCTGTTCTTAGCCCTAGAAACTCTAGCCGAAACGTTGGCAAAATTAAATAAGTTACATCAACTTATTTGTGTTTCATTTTGACCACACCCCCAACCATCTTCTCCTCGTATAATAATTATGCATTTAAGGTTGATATATGCCTGAAACATTGCAGCAAATATTTTTTCACTAAAATCAACTCTTTCCTAAAAGGTTCATTTTTTTATTTTGTAATAAACTTGTACCATATCTGTTATTTATTTATTTTAATGGGATAGGCCTAACCCATTTCAGGTCCATTGAGTAGCCCCAAGATCTAAGCTGAAATAAACTCTAAAACTAATACGAAAACTTTATCCAGTTGCACCTAGTTATTAAACTCATTTTGCTTAATAAAATATTATAATACTTTATTGTTTTACACAATTATAAAACAAGTTAGAATATAAAAAGTATTGAGATTCATGAAACATAAATAATGTGAATTTATAATAATACCTGTCTTTCATTGTAAGTAAGATGCAATTCATGAAATACTTCAGTGAGAGCTTGCTTCAAGATTTCATCACCAGATGATATTAATTTTACATCAATAAATGTATCTTTGATGAGTTCAATAAACTGTTCACAATCAGCAAATGTTAGTTTACACAGAGTATTTAACTGAATAGCTTGTACAACTAATGTCATCTCTGTTTCTACAAAATTGTCAATTTCAAATAAAATTAGTTTCATTAAGTGTGACAAAAGTTAATTTATTTCAATAAAATATTTCTTAAAAATAACAACAAGCAAATATTGATAAAAAACAAAACAGATATGGATAAATTCATGAATAATGTACTTAGTTCATGTATTATATATGCTAATGATATGGTCAGAAATAATCACATTTAACATTCAGATATATCTCATCTACTAATAAACATTTTATAGGTTGTATCTAATGAACCAACTGCAAAAAAGGAGGTTACCAATTCATCAGATTTTCTGTCAATTTTTACCCATAACTTTGTCATTCTTGAACTGATATATATGAT
>NW_027105473.1:386210-398002 GCF_000696795.3 Halyomorpha halys | reverse complement strand
GTTTTCACTTACTACATGTTTTCTTCCTTGGTAGTACCCCACAACAATCTTCTCCTAAATGAATAACCTCTTTTTTAAACAGTAAACCCTCATTAAATACAGACATTTTTGACTGGCTGGAAAGCCACTTCAATATTTCTTTTACAAAAGAAAAACAAAACAAAAAGTATAATTTATTTTAAACTAAATATACTTTTTGCTCAGAACTAGAAAAAGTATTAAAAAAAAAAAACTAAACCTAAAACTAAATGGTACACAAATAACTTCAGTTATTACTCCAGTCTTAACCCTTTCTCCGATCCAGATTGAATGTACAATAAAAAAAGGATGAAACAACATGTTAGTTTCTAAAGTGCTTGGTTCACTCAATTACATTTTGTATAATGTAGTGAAACAAAAAAAAAAAAAAACATTTTATTTTAAGACTATTCAAAGAATGAGACCAGGGCTAGATTCGAATTCAATTATTCTATTAATTAAAGAATGTATTTCTTTCTTTATTAATATAGTACACCAAGTAACAACAATTTTAACGTTGATCCTGTATAAGATGGTACTAAAATGTCATTGAAATCCAACCTCTTTTATTCGTTTTGGAAACTAGAGGACAACAAATTTTAATAGGCACAGGAGTAAACTGGTCCAGTAGAAATCTGGCTCGCGTGCAAGGGTTCTTCTGGAATAAACTCCCAGCAGGAAAAATTCTTAGCATGTGTAAGGGACCTTGGAAGTGTAAAGTTTCATTTGAGTAGCTAGTTTAGATCAAGATACTCGTACAACCACAATATCCAACCCCTTAGCTTGGAAAAAATTAACGAAATAAAAAAAAAATTATTTATTTAACACCAATTCTTGAATAATTTATCTTTGTATTTATATTTCAATAATTTAATAAGTATTTGGAAATATGTTAACGATAAGCTCTGTTTGTTGGTTTTTAAATTGACAGAAGAAGGTTCTAGTTGGATATAAAAGCTTTCAAAGGTTAGTCCTTTGTCATGGTTACGAGCCATAGCAAGTATAGAAGTTTTATCAAAATCAAAGGAATGGTTTAAGGTATCAAAGGAAGATGAAGAACATTCTGAAAGTTTTGATACAGAATAATTACCTTATCGGTCTTTTAAGAGGTTTTTGGTTTCACCAATGTAAGCGGATTTACAATTGGGAGTGGAGCAAGGGATGCGGTATACGACATGTGATCAGTGTAAAAGAGGGATAGGGTCTTTAAGATGCGAATAGATATTTGATACTTTGTTGTGAGACCTGAAGCAATATGAAGGTTAGGTATAGTAGAACATAAGGAATTTTTGGATGTTATCTGAAAGAGAATTGTATATATGGTAGTGACCTGTGTAAGGGAACATAGAGGGGTTGTGAAGAATTGGGTGAAGTGGTGAGATGATTTTTGTGGTTATTTATAAGATTATGAATGATATGGAGGGGGAAGTTATTTATTTAAGAGTATTTGTTATTATAGTTGATGGCTAAGAGTATTTGTTTAATGCAGTGTATGTTAGTTTCATGGAAATGTTAATCAGAGAAGGAAAGGCAATGATGAATAAGGTTTTTGGATACCATAATTTTTTGATGGTAAGGATGCTGGGAATGGTAGTTTAAAAGTGCCTGAATAAGTTGGTTCAGTGTTATAAGAAAATAAAGGCTATATGAGAAAAGTAATCTTATTAAATCACCTTTCCAAGGAAAGGAAGGGTATTGCTTTCAGATCTCACAACAAACTATCTAATACGCATCTTAAAGACCCTATCCCTCTTTTACACCAATCACATGTTGTATAAAACATATCTTGCTCCACTCCCAATTCTAATTTCGCTTACCTTGGTGAGACTAAAAACTTCTTAAAAGACCACATCACACAACAAAAATATTCTGTTTCCTCACATGATTATTCTGCCTCAAAACTTTTAGAATGTTTTTTATCTTTAAACCATTCCTTTGATTTTGATAAAACTTCTATACTAGCTACGGTTCATAATCATGATAAAAGGCTTAGACTTTTGAAAGCTTCTATATCCAACAAGAACCTTCTTCCGTCAATATAAAAACATTATCAATGTTAATTTTTTTTACTCCATGGTTTATGTTCATTTATATTTTTAAAATTATTTGCCGCCACCCTTTTCTATATTTCCTTATTTAAATTTCTTATTTTTACCCATCCAAGTAACTTGTAATGTATTCTTGACCTGGTAGTTTCATCATCTTTTTGAACGTACTCAAAATCTTAACTGCACATACCACTGACCTCACTTGGATTTCCAATCACTTCCAAGCAGGTTAGTGTTATATGTTTTTATTCTCTTTTTTCTAATCTTTCTTTTACCACCTTCTTCCTGTCTATTATTTTCTTATTTTCCCTTACCCACATAATTAGTTATGTAGACCACACATTATTATTGTTATATTTTCTAATTACTTCTTTTGTCTTACTTAAATTTATTTTTGTTTCTTTATTCCATTATTTTATTTACATATTTCATTAGTTACATATATTTTCATTCTCTTTGTTTTTCCATAAGTTTAATTTTTAAATTATTATTATTATTATTACTAAATTGAAATATTCATATATCTTTTGCATTATATAACTTTATATATATATTTTTTTGTTCTTAGTCCTGATGAAGACTAGAAATTCTGGCTGAAACGTTGGTACTAATAAATAAGTTTTTACTTATTTCTGTTCTTGCTGACCGCACCCCCAACCATCTCATAAATATTATTCATGGTAAACTATTTTCTCATCATTATTAGAATATAATTTATATGATTTATATTTTATTTATACATAGGTATTAATGGTAAGCTTAAAGATGAGTATGTAATAGGGTTAGAACCTGTTAATGAACTTCTACAAAAAGTTTCAGTTAAACTGTTGAACAAGTTCTTATACAAATAAGTTTTCACATAAAAGTTCAGTAGGAACTTTTATTGAAAACCATTTGAAAAACGTTCCTTACAGACCTATAGTAAAAGAACATTTTTATAAAAGTCCTGGTGATATAAGTTCTCACCAAACTTTTTAAATAAATTTTCTAATAGAAATTATACCGCAACATTTTAAAAATGTTTACAGGTATATGTAAGTTTTCACATTCTCAAGCTCCTATCACCTCAACTTTTTGGATTTTTAATAAATGGGGCCACTTCATATGCTTTTGGAGGAACAGAAAATGAAAATGCTATCAATCTTGTACTCACACATTGATTTATTTTAACTTTTCAGATTTCCAACATCCCTACAAATTAGCACAAGGTAAGTATGGTTTTAGGATTTTAACTGGCATAAATGTAATTATGAAGAAAATTAACCTTACAAATACATACACACACTGTTGGGAGTACAGTTACAAGTAGAAGGGAAGTATTTGCAGATACAGATCCTTTCAAGTACTTTGTATTCGAGGGACCACAGTTCCTTTTTACAAGCACAGTATCTGCTCTAGAAACTTATAAGTACAAATACAGTAGTTGAAAAAAGGAGTTGCAAATACTTCCCTCAACTAGAACCTGGAAATGTAATTGTAGGTATTTAAGATACACAAATACAATTTCTGATTTCTACCATATAAAGGTAAATTTACATGTAACAGCAGACAATCTTGTAATCTTTACAACTTCATCACATCATCTTTCTCCCTCCACCTCACTTGTTCCTTGTTTCCTCTCCCAGTTTTTATTTTTCCATTACTTTATGATTATGTTTATTCATTACTTTATTAGAAATTAAAAACATCCCAAACAAGAACAACACAAACTATGAGCAGCTAATCTATCAAAAGAACAAACAAAATAGTGTGGGGCTCAGCTGGCCTATTGTGTTATGTCATTCTCTATTTAGCAGACCTGTTAACAGACTCTCAACCATATTAAATGTTATATCGTATTAACATGTTAATATATGGAAATATCTCACCATTTACCACACTTTAACATGTTAAACTTAAGATCATCAATACCCCTAATATATAATACATAAGTAAATCAGTTTATAGCAAACACAAGATTGAAAAATTAAGAATAACCTATTATACCTATACTAGTTAGAATATATATAACAGTGTGAAAAAAAGAACATTCCTTTGGAAATAACGTTCAAAGAATACAAAATATTACACTAGAACTTTCCGATCTCTGACCTTGCTTTGCAGTTGAGTGTAGATGATTAAAAGATCATCTCCTTGAATAATTATAGGTAAAGAAATCTAATGTTCTTAGCAAGTGCTCAATCAAAACCATCTATTAAATGTGTACCAAGTAGTCCACAAGCAATAAATATATAGCATTTTACCATGATTATAACTTATGACAATCTCAAAATTCAATAAAAAACTAAATCATACTTAGCCATTTCAAATAAATTCACGAGCTTATGTGATATCTTTTCAGCATATTTAAACCCTTCACAGTGCAATATTACACGAGCAATGTCAATATTATCTGGTTTTGACATAACAACTGGTCTGAATAACATCTTTAAATTTTCAGGCAACTTTTGTCGGCCTCCATATCCTTTCCCAGCAGGGTTTAAAGTTATAAAGATTCCAGAGTTAAAATCAACTTCAACCTGTATAATAATTTAAAATTTATATAAATCAGTTTGTAAAACACTCTTATTGTTTAAAAAAAAATAGTCTAAATATTTAATACATGAAATTAATCAGATCAATAACTTCAATAAACATTAATTAATTTTGGTCCTCAAACAGTAATTGCGGAGGCGGGAGAATGAAATATCTTAAAGAATAAAAAGTACATTTTGGATATTAAAATTATTATTGCTAACTTTTTTAAGTGTCTTTACAATCACATAAACTTATATTTAAGAAAAAAAAAAGTTCATCTTAAATTTATCATTAATTTTTTCTTGAAGTAAACTATTCATCACTTTTAGTTTGTTCTTTACATGTTACTACATTAAAGATTGTGGGAATGAGGAAAAGTAGAAAATTGAAATTGTTGAAAAACAAACATTTAGTTGGGGAAAGAATACTAAAACAACAATATTCTCAAAAATAATAATAAATATACAGCCTGAAATGTTGGAATGGAAAGAATGCTTAGATAAATATATGTCAATTGAAAAGGGTATAATTGATTAAGTTCCCTGAACTGATAAAAATATATATATATAATAATAGTAATATTCTTATAACTATCATAATGACCTTGTTTTTAGTATAGTTAACTACACTATACTAATATAATTTATTATACATAAGCAATATATATTTCTTAGTCTTTTAATTAGAGATGGGCAATAGTCGATCAACTCTGATAATTTAAAAATTTTTAAAGTGAAGAGTTCTGGGTTCTTTTGGTACTCAGTATATATTACTTTTTAAAAGTACTCATACAGGTGTTTGCCAACCACTAGTCCAGTGCAAAAAGTAATCATAATTTATATCTTATTAAAAAGTATGATGTCAAAATTAATTGAAAAATTGTCTATAGTTCAATTACACCCTCATTGTAGACAAGAATATTTTTTTTTAAATTTCTTGTATGCTATAGTAAATTATTAGAATATCAAAGCATGGTTTATATTATTAATATTATGATTATGAATGACAAGATTATAGCATTCTTGATTAATTAATAATTGACAAAACATGGGATATATATTAGAGATTAAAAAAGAAAACCAATAGATATATGACAGCATGATCATATTAATAAGAAACAGGACTCTTGTTGATTTTAAAAAAATGAAAAACATGCAGTAAAAACCTAAAATGTGCAAAATCGTACAGTAAAAATTTAAAATCCTGCATTAATAAACTTTATTAATTAATTTATAATATTAATAGATGGAAAACTAACCTAACCTTGTTTGAATCAAATTAAATTCGCTAAATACTCTCTGCATTTATAAAAACATACATAAAACTAAACTGCTCTGTTTAAAAAACGAATTTTTGGACATAATTGAAAAGTTATGAGAAAGTTAATTGAATTAAATGATTTTATATTCCTATTATGAAGGCTGGAATTCAATTTTCAAAATTCCTCAATTTTATGTTTTAGAAAAAATACGCAAAGGCACTGAGAAGAAAGGAGTATTTAGTATTCTTAGATAAGTCAACGTACGTCACTAATAATCCCTTTTTATTGATTTACTTAAATTTGTCAATTTAAACTAAAAATTAAATAGGGGGAAATATAATAAAATAAAAAAATATAGGCATACAGACACCCACCCATTAGGGATGGGATATCGAAAGAAAAATATCGATATTGATATTGAAACTTTATCGATATTTTGTTTAAAATGACTTGAAAATTGTATAGAAAATTTGAAGATGGAATATCGATATTTTATTTTGATAAATACATATTTATTTCGATATTTTGTATTGTTGTAAAATCGATATAGAATATTAGCAACAATATTCCGATATTACCTTATCTAAATATCCATATTTTGTTAAAAATTACTAAAATATCATATAGAGATTTTAAAATAGGAATATCGATATTTTATTTAGATAATTAGATATTTATTTCAATATTTTATATTGTTGTAATATCAATATGGAATATAAGCAATAATATTCCGATATTATTTTATCGAAATATCCATATTTTGTTAAAAATGACTTAAATATTATATAGAGACATTAAAATAGGAATATTGATATTTTATTTTGATAAATATATATTTATTTCGATATTTTCTATTGTTGTAATATCAATATTTCGATGAAAATATATCGAAATGTTTTATCTAATCTTCCATATCGATATTGGTAACAATGTCGAATATCGAAAGGAATATGAATTTATCAATTTAAAATATCGAAATACCTTATTTTAGCTTTTCATAAAATTTTATAGTTTTCTTTCATAAAATATTGATATTTTTATAAAACAAAATATCTTTCTAATCTTTCATATTGATATTAGTAACAATGTCGAATATCGAAAGGATCATGAATTTATAAATTTAAAATATTGAAAAACTATTTTTATGCTTTTTATAAAATTTTCTTAATATTTTTAATTGAAATATCGATATTTCGATGAAAAAATATCGAAATATCGTTTCTAATCGTTGATATCGATATTAATAACAATGCATTTATCAAAATAAAATACCTTATTTTAGCTTTTCATAAAATATTATAGTATTCTTTCATAAAATACAGATATTTCTATAAAATAGAATATCTAGATATCGTTTCTGATCTTCGATATATTACTAACAATGTCAAATATCGAAAGGAATATGAAATTATCAAAATAGAGTATCGAAATACTATTTTTATATAAAGTATCAGCATATAAATATAAATATGTTACTATAATTTTTGTTACATATTAATTTTTTCAACAGTTTTTATTCAATTCCCTTTTTCTATTGTTTAGTAATAAAGTTGAGTGATTCTGTTTTCTTCTTTAATTCTGTATATGTTATCATCAATCTTAAAAACAAATATAATGATATCTTAATTCTTAATACCTACTCAATATCAATTTTCATGCTTCTAAAATTATTTCTTTTTTTTATTCCTTTATTATCTTTGGAAAAAAATTAAAACTTTTTGTGTCCTTTTTTAAAAAAAATAATAAGATATATAAAATTTCCACACTAGATGCAGTAGGCATCGGGGGGGCCAAAAACTTACAAAATAAAAAAAGGAACAAAATGGTCTCTTTCGTTCAAGAGATAATTGTTATAAATTGTATTGGACCTGATTAGTATACTCACCAAGGAGATAAGAAAAGTAAAAATCATTTAGAAATTCAATAAAATCAGGAATAAAATACCACAACACATACTAGAATAATAATAATAATAGAAAAATATATAGTGATAAGAAATCAATACCTGTTTATTTAATAAAGTGACTGATTTTGTTTTGAAATGTAGAGCTTCTTGTATATCATTTATTTGAGATGAGATAAGAGAGAGAGTACGTTCATCTAAACGATTGAATTCATCAAAACATCCCCAAGCACCACATTTAACCAGTCCAATCATAATCCTAGTTAACGAATATGCATCAAGTCCCTATAATAGATGTAATACAATTATGTACAGAAATCAGATTCAGGAATGTCTAGACCTATTTATAATAGTATTGTAACTTTTGTAATGAAAGGAACATACTTCAAAATAAAAGGTAGAATAGCAAAATAAAACAGATTTTTTTTCAAAAAAAATGAATAATCATGATATCCTATAAATTAATTACTTTGTTTTAATGGTAATTAATTGACAATTGTATCTTAAGCTATTAATGGTGATTACAGTAGATTGAAAATTAATATTTTTAAAAATAACTCTAGTTTATAAGCAAATTAAAATGTGAGAATGGACTTAAAAAGGCCATTTTACTCGGTAATTAAAAAAAGCCAGATCAATCACACATTGGAAATTCTATGAAAAAATACTTGCAACTGGTTAATTGTACCAAGCCTTTCCTATTTCTCTAAAACTTAATTTAAAAATAAACAAATAATTTTAAAGAACAGCTTATTTTAAGGGAGCTGGGTTGATTTTTCAAAGGAGCCAATGCAATAGAGCCAATTTGGTTTTGAGTTTTTTCTTATGATTTTCTTTAAGAATAATTTCCTGTAATACTTATTCTTAATTTCTATTTTTTCTTAAATTTACTGTAATTACAATTATGATGGGAAGTTAAATAAAGTTTTTAAAATATTTGAATCTGCTTAACATGCATCTTTGAATGACCTCTTATTTAACTGCATATTTCACTGATGAAAATTGGTTTAACATAGCAAATGAACAATATTGAAATGATAAATAAAATAAATACATATTAAAACCCTTTATACATAAAAATTCACTGTTTACAAAAAAAGAGGATATTACAATATATTATAAAGGAAGAAAATATAATGAATAAATATAAACAAAATGAAAGAATCGTAAAACAAATCAATTTTATACATTAATAAAAAAAGGAAAAAACTAGATACTTTATAAAAACTAAAACTAATCCTATAATAAAGAACAAAAGAAAATTGTCGAGGAATGTGCCTTGAGCAATGTGAGTAAATTTATATCTAATCTCACCAGATGACAACTGAGATGTTCTGGAAGCACGCAGATTAGGGGCCCCCGTACAGTGAAGCTTGGCCAGATGTCTACGACGTTCTGACAATAGAGCCGCAACAAGGAAAAATTGAACTACAAACAATCCCATCATTGTTTACAATCAAGGACAGCCTCCTTTTCTCCTTACTCCTTTTCCGCCAAAGGGATCGCATCACTTTTGTTTATAATCACAGGTTTTCGTTTTTAGTAAACAAATGCCTTATATAGTTAAAATAAATCAATTTCCAAGTCAATTTTATAAATTGACTAAACAAATAAAATTATAACATTTTTTGTTTTATGTTGTTTCAACATATCGCCCACCAAAATTTTGTTAAGAACACAAATTTTAAAACTAAATGATACTGGTTAATAGGAGTCGAGGGTGCTATCATAACTACAGGCCTTGGTGTTCTAGGAATTCTTGGTCCACTTGCCTATGTTGCAATCGGTTGAGGTATTCCATATGCCAACGCGCTCAAAAATGCTGAACCTTTTGTTGAATCAGTTTCCAGCATTGGAGAGTGCTGATTTTAGATGGGACGTTCTCTTCTGACAACACGGTAAGTGTTCTGCAAATCAGAAAATGTCCCGGAGTAAGACATTCTATGTTACCAGGTTCGGACTGTTGAGGAGCAAAAGGTATTGAGTGCTGTGGGTGAAAAATGTAAATATCCTACATGGTAGTGATCAATAATGATTTTAGTCAATGACCTCCTGGAAGTAATTAAGGATGCTTGGCATCATAAGACAATTGATAAAGGTGCAGATGACCACCACCCTGATACAACCCACTCAACCCAATGTTTTAAAGTCAATGAGTTGACAATCTTGTGGATCTGAAGCGCTTTTGAACAAGCTTCAAAAGTTCTCTTCCAGCGAGCATGTATTTTGTTATTGTTATCGGATCTTCCCTTCAAGGTTTGTGCTTTGCAGCATCTAAGAAGCATAGGATATGAGCTGTGACTCGTGCTAACCTTGAGTAAAAAATAAATTTTTCTGTAGTCGAGGATGTCTGATTCTATGATGGTGTTCAGAGTAGGGCTATGTTTTCTTCAATCTCAGGAAGAGCTTTGATATGGCTTAAGATTGGATTAAACCAACCAATTCTGGTGATGAGAGAAACATGGGTCAATTACACCATAATGAATGGATTGAACTATTGGGACCTGATGAAGTGCATGTGGTGAAATCTGAAATATCAGTATTGGCTCCTTTGCTGTTTTTATACATCCCATTCTTGATATACTGGTTGGTTTTGATGTAGGAGGAGTCTGAGTTGCAGACAAAATTGAATTGAATTGAAATTGAAAGAGATGAATGATCCTGAGTGGGATATAGACCTTAACTACACTCTTAGTTGAGAAGTTTCAGACTCCTTTGAGCTTGTGGATGATGACACCAAACCTTGTTTATGATTGTGTTGATCACTACAGTTGTAATTCTTGTAAGGTGTTGTCAAACCCGATGTGCCATACACACATTGGTCACTGGAACCATATTGCTGCTGGCTTTTAAGAACACTCTGATAAAAAGTAGAATTGGAAGTGTCAAAGTTTGCTGAGATGGATAACTATCATATGGGTAATGTGGATAAGGCCTACTAAGATGAAGAACATGTACTCTGGCTTGAACTAGTAGTATATATTCTACTACTAGTCTATGTCAACTGACTAGAAGAATAAGTTGAACTATAAATAGATGGAGATTGATGAAGTTTCTTTGAATATGGTAATGTTTGGTACATAGGTCCTTGACACAAGCTAGATGAGACAGGAGAAACTTTGGTAGTTAACTCACTTCTTTTTGATATGTCATTATTCCTAACAGGGCTAAAACTAGTTTCATTTAGAAGGAGAGAATCACTTGTTGCACCCGATTGGTGAGGCAACAGGTTTTCGGATAAGACTACGGGAAAATGAATAGGCGTAGGGTGTGATACTTCAAGAGACTGATTTGTTTTGCATAGTTTCAGGGCACCGAATTTTACATCAGGGAGACCAATATTATTTTCTACAGAACTTAGTGCCGTTTCTACTGCAGTTCTAGAATCTTTGAAAGAGGTGGATTTTTGGGCTTGGCCCATACATTCTTATTTCTTGGTTATTAATACCTGGTCTGTCATTCCAAAGCTTTGACTTGTCATCTATCATTGGCTTAGTTGATTGCGATAATAAACTAAGGGCTTCTTTTGGTTCTGAAGATTGCTGCGAGAGTCCACTTCAGCGTATCCAAATATAGTGGGAATTAAGCGAGGCGCATCATTAGCTACTCTTATAGGTAGATGTCTACGACATTCTGACAATTGAGCCGCTGCGAGGAAAAACTGATCTATAAACAGTCCCATCATTGTTTACAATCATAGATTGCCTCTCCTTTTCCGCCAAAAAAATCGCACTGCTTTTGTTTACAATCACATGTTTTCTTTTATTAAAGAAATACTTCATATAGTTAAAATAAATCGATTTCCAAGTCAATTTTACAAATTGACAAAACAAATTCACACGATCAACAAATTCGCTCTCCGGAATTCACCCTCCTAGATCCTCTTCAGTGACCCGCTAAACAAATTCACTATTAGACGGCAATGTGAGATCAGATCATCATTTATAGTCACAGCAGTAGATCAGTTTACCAAAAACAAACAAATAGATACATTTTACGAGAATAAGACCAGCACATAGATTCAAAGGAAAACACAATAAAAAGC
>NW_027105473.1:385328-385715 GCF_000696795.3 Halyomorpha halys | reverse complement strand
GCGACAATATCGGCATATCTTACGGATCCGTCGGTGTCAATACAATAGACCTCCTAGAAGCAGGTGAAGTCTTTTCTTTCAAAGAACTTCATCAACTCTTCTTTGACCCAGTGGTGCCAGCGTGTTATAAGGAGGGAGTTGTTGGGGCATTTTCCCAGCACATGAGCTGGTGTTACAGACTCTGCCGCATTTACAACAGAGGGACCCAACTTCTCCTTGCTGTCCACTGGCTCCTGGGACTCCATGCAGGGGTGCGTAGTTGATGTTAAGTTTCAGGGCGTTTGCCCATTCTGACCCCGAGAGTACCTGCTTGTCACATACATATCTATTTGGAAGATTATTGGTTGACCGTGTGTAAAGATGAAAGGAATATGGTCCGGGTGCGGT
>NW_027105473.1:382142-383403 GCF_000696795.3 Halyomorpha halys | reverse complement strand
GGGGAGCCCAATGATGGCCTTGATACTCCTGCGGATATTGATATCAATGCCCTCCAATATCGCAGGACGTATCTTTGTAAGGGGAGCAGTCTGGAGAGGGTAAACAAGGCCCGGGAACAAGTACTGGTTGACAACGTTGATCTTTTGTTCCAGTTTGAGGAGGCATGAGCACACCAACTTATCCAGGTTATTATTTAACTTTGACTGGGTTAGAATACTAATATCTAAAAGAATATTAATTTTTTTTTCTTATATTCAGTTGTCTCTACAGACATTTTAGATCATTGGCCGCCTGAATTATATTAGGATTATAAATTATAAAATATTAGGAGGTAATATTCCCAGTATTAGGAAATACATCGCACGTTTCTTGACATGGTTTTTTCGCAGGGTAGGTTCATCACTCCCACGCCTATTTTTTGTGAATGCCACCCATTGGCTAATGGGCCTCACAAATGCCCGGGGGAGGTTGTCAGTGAGTTTTGCATTATTTTGTGCTTGAAAAAAGCCTGGGTGGGACGGGGTTTTGATCCAACAACCTGTGTATTGGTAGACTGGCGCATTACCACGCTGCTACCGCTGCCCCTCTTTACTGGCTTTTAATCTGATATGTAATAACATGTAATTAATTTTATGTCAATGCATAAATATTACTTACTATTTTTGTTTTAAATACAATTAAATAAAAACCGTTACCTTGTAATGAAAAAAATAGTACATGAGTTTACCAGGTTTGATACAGCTTAAATACTAAACTATGTTATTTTAATTTAATATTCTGAATTTTAAGCACTGATTACCTCATCACAATTGAAAACAAGAACCTGCCTTCCAAGCTGTGAACCAAGAGCTTTAACAGATTCTGTTTTTCCTGTTCCAGCAGGTCCAAAGGGATTGCCACCAAAACCCATTTGAAGGGCCTAAAATATAATTAAGAAAAACTCTCAAGCTTCAAATTAATGTTTAAATAGCCTTTTCAATTAATAATAAAACATTTTTAATCAGTAAATAACCATAAAATTGATCATATAAATATAAAAATTAAACCTGAGTCAATGTAAGGTAGCAGTTATCAGTTAAAGAGGTGTGAACAAGTTTATTCTGATTTCCTTGATATTCAAAGGTGTAAAAAAATTCAGCATCAGCAATTCTTATAATAATATCATTATTACACAAATAGAATCTGAAATATTTTTTGTCCACATTAGTAAACAAGTAAAAAAATATACTAAAATAAAAACATAGATACAAAAGACTTTAA
>NW_027105473.1:374595-378646 GCF_000696795.3 Halyomorpha halys | reverse complement strand
ATAAAATAAATATAAATACATATAAACAGTTAGAAACTTTAGACTCACAAAAGAAAATGATTTAACTAACTTACATTTTAATAACATCCTCATGCGATCTAATAACCATTGCAGCACTCTAATCATCTTTTTTTGCAAATATTTTGCAATTTTTAAACCATACATATTTGTATGATTTTTGCTTCTGTGCTGCTTTAGCATCGCAAAAAAGACATCTATTTGTAGCAGTAAGTCTCTCATTAACAAATATTCTAGACGGCTCTCCTTTGATCCAGCCGAGATCTCTTGTAGACAATGCTTTTCTTTGTCTTATATGTTGCATAATATTTTGCTTGTCTATGCGACGAAGAAAACTTACGATTACACCAGGAAAATTTGTATTAGGTATATCTTTCGTTCTGTAGCAGTAATCTATAGCGTTTTCTCCGATGTTCAGATTAATTTTATTGCAAATATCTTGTATGATTGTTATAAGATTTTCCTTCGGTTTAAAAGGAATTCCCTTTATTTCTATGTCGTTAGAAAATTTTTCTTGCTCCATTACATAGCATACTAATTAATCCGTGACCGGACATATATAAATTACATATAATTACATGGTATAATAACATAGAAAGAAAACAGTTTTTTTCCCCCCAGTTTCCTTTTACAATCAATTCCAGTCTATAGACTAGATCCTCTCTAGTGACTCGTTAAACAAATTCACTATTAGACGGCAATGTGAGATCAAACCATTAATAATAGTCACAGCAGTAGATCAGTTTACCAAAAAACCAACAAATAAATACATTTTACCAGAAAAAAACTAATACATAAATTCAAAGGAAAATACAATAAATAGGCGGTTAAAAGAAACACTTGAATGGATAAATAAGTTTTAAAAAAAAATCAGCAATTTTAAAACTTAAATTAAATCAGCTCATAAATAAAAGTTAATCAAAGTGTATGAATTTCATGTTTTAAGGTGTTTACATCGGGACCTGCTCGTGCTGTACTTCAGGTACCCTGATTGTATTTTAAAATTATAATTAAATTAGTGTGGAACAAAGTTTGTTGGATGAATTGGATTCCAACACATCTGAAATTTCTTACTAGACCTCCTAATAGAGTGATGAGCAAATGTTTTATCAAGAGTGAAATCAGCAATTCTATCTCTTTATCAAATCCCCCAACATGATTGCAACCTGAAGGTGGAACTTTGTGTCCTCCAGGTGCAATAATCAACCTGGTTTATATGTTAACTGAAGTCTATAGGACTAAAGCATAAGAAGGAACCTTATTCAATGATTTTTTCAATAAAACCTGCAGTGGCTTGTGATCTGTTCCTACTAATAAGTCTTCCTTCCTAAAATTATATCATCTAAACTTTTTCCATTTCAAAGCATATGCTCAGTAATTATATTCTCACATAATAAATATCTATTTTGAACCTCTATAAAGCTTGGGAATAAGCCAATAATTGGCCATCTTAAATTAAAGCGGCCCTCAAGCTCAACTAACTGGAATCTACAGTCAGTGATTTTCCAGGGTTATAATAGCCTATAACTGTAGCATTACATAACTGCAACTTTGAATGTCTGAAAGTTGAACTGATATGCTCAATATCTATGGAATAATATAAGGCATATTTTATAACCTTTCTATGTGAATATTTATATAAATCATATGATCTTCTATAATTTTTACAATATTAATGACAAAATTAGAAATATGAATAGTTGTAAGGCTAATATTTCAATTGATAATTGCATGGAATCAACTTATATTTTTAAAAACAAAGCTGAGATGTGGGAAATGGAATTAGTCCCAATTGGTGAGGAGGTAAGAATTTCAGTTAAATTTGACAAGCCAAGAGAAAGAGTCATTATATAACTATAGCTCCAAATTAGATGAGTTTACATTAATTAATTATTTTTTATTTAATTTTAAGTTCTATGGTATACATTTTAAGGTCGATTTATTAAATTTTTCACTTTTTTTTATAGTTATAAATCTGGTGAATGACCAATGGAACAAAACCAGTTGTAACTTAAATAAAAATTAGTACAGGAAAACAATCTCAAGTTATTCTTCATATTTATAACTGTATTATTGGCTGTAAATATATATTTTACAAAATAAATCCTCATACAATTATACATAAGATTAAGAAAAGCCATTCATAAATAATTTTTAGACAATTTCATATAACACAATGTGCAATATAATAGTAAATTTAAAGTAGGGGTTATGCTTTAAAAGCTAATGAACTAAGGAAGTAAAAGAAGTACAACAATTACCTTAAACACTTTTCCCAATTCCAGTCAGTAAGAGAGGTGACATTTATTTCTATTAAATTATTTACTACATATAAGTTGTATATTGCATCCATTAACAACAATTTTAATTTGCTGCTCAACAATAAAGCTGTGTCATCGGACAATGTTCCAGATAAATTAACAATTTGAGCTGTATAATCAGAGTATTTTTTCTAAAAAAAAATTTTAAATATATATAGTATATGTAAACATACCCACACACACACACACATATGTATTATTTATACCATGTCTAGTCTACCACGAGCAGTCATTTGATCATTTGAACAATTTGTGTTAATTAGGAATTTGTACAGTGCACTCCTGAAAATGTTTTACGAGTCCACAATATAATTATAGATCTACAGCCAACACTTACAAAGCAATAAGTTCACTTTGATCAGTGAAGTTTGGTATAAATTTATCGAAAAAACAGTCAAAACTGTAATAAAGCATATCTTTCTATAGAAGGCAGTTTCCAACAAAAGTACCTTATAGATTTACTCAATACATGTCCAATAAACCAAACAAATTGGGTAACAAATTTTGGTTGGCTTCCGATATAAGTAGTGAGTATATTGTATACGGCTTTTCAGATTTGGGAAAAGATGAAAGGAAAGAATATTGGTCCCACTTGGGGATTTTTTAACTTTGAAATTAGCAGAACCACTGAACAGGCCATGGAAGAAATATAACAACTGACAATTTTTTTTACAAGCCTGTTATTAATGATTAAACTTTAAAAAAAATTCAAGCTTGTTGGAACTATTCACAGAAATAAAAGAAACTACTAAAATCAGTGAGACAGGTAATGGATAGTACGACATGCTTCTCAATAATAATATACAAATCGAATGGTTTTATTCTTACGATTTACAAAGCTAAACCCAATAAAAAAGTATTTATACTTAGTTCAATGCATTTATCCGTTCAAATTGAAAAAAGTGGCAGAACATATATACCAGAGACAATTAGTGGCATTGTATTTATATGTTATGTTTTTTCATAAATATAATATCTGTTCTCTCTCTATACATATACATACATATACAAAATTAATAATAAATATTGAGGATTACCATTATTTCTTTCAGAAAACTGGTTAGAGTTCTACTTTTTATTGCTGATTCACAACTATTCGTGAAATTGATCTGTTCACTTAAACACATTATCTGAGAGGGATACTTTTGTGGATCTGGATGTTCTAAACATTGAAAAAGTAATTCTTTCAGGGATAATTTAATAGTTTTATCCAACACTTCCAGCCAATCCTAGATCCAAATTAAACAGCATGGTGAATTATGATGAATTTATAAACAAACAGAAAATATAAAATTAAAAGTAAAGAATACATAATTAACACAAACAATATACACCTCAATATCATTGGTGACAGCAACACCTTTAACAAGTTGAACTTTTTCACCTTGAGATGAAACAACACTTGTAATAATATTATCAGCAAAAACTACAGAATGAACCCCAGGAAATATTTTTCTTAAGTGAGATTGTAAAATTTCCTTCTTATTTGGCTGTCCCAAAATTTCCAATAGATCATTATCACTTATGAAGTAAAATCGTGGAAATTTTAAACGTTTTTCCTGTAATTTATAATTGTAATGCATTACATACAATATATATATATATATATATATATATACACACACACACATATGTATTATTTATACCATGTCTAGTCTACCACGAGCAGTCATTTGATCATTTGAACAATTTGTGTTAATTAGGAATTTGTA